>NC_056751.1:818889788-819032288 GCF_019279795.1 Protopterus annectens | reverse complement strand
TTAATAGACCCATATTGAGACTGCAATTTGCCACCTCATGTAATAATATCAAAAACAAAACAATGTGACTTTTGCAAACAATATTTAGCTCTCTAACAATGTCCTCTGCTGAATTCTACTAACTCTCATTCACTTTTGCTACACCTTGCTTACTAACTGTTCTCCACCCTCAACCGCTTTCCCATTCACCTCTGCTATGCAATGCTAAAACATCATTTCCATCCTCTGCAACTGTACATTTAACTCTGCCCACTCCATCACAACCTATCACTCCAGAAGATAGTGATCTATCACTCTCCATCGAACTAACTACACAGCTGTTAATTCCTCTCCCTCCTTTCACTAACAGCCAGTTTATCTACAAACCTCATAACCCTATAAACTACTTACCATCATTCTCTGCTACGTTATCAATACTACACCTGGTCACTGTTTTCTAAAGCACAATGTCATAGCACCCATATTCCCAGTACTTGTTCTCCACTTTACATTGGCAGTTTCTCTAGCGCCATTCCCTCCCCGTTGTTCCAGTCAAGTCTCTATACTAATTTATTACATCCCATATATCAATGATTCTCTGTAACATCCCTCTCTCTGTTACTTTTCTTTCACTACCCAATCTAACAAAATCCCAATCCTCCTTGTATAATACCTCTCTCCCTCACTCATGCATGTTTAGCCCACAGGACTTGTATGTCAATCAAACCACACCCTCAACATCATCAAGTCTCATCTCTTCAAACACTTTTAAACTTCTCTACATAAAATCTCCATCAGCTACACCAATCTAATTTTACTGAATCCCAGTACAAACCCCAAATCCTTTCCTGTTTTCTATCCACCCTCCCCCATCCCCTAACATTTTATGGTGATCTATACGCAGACCCAGCCACTATTCTTATCCCCTGCCCCCTTCCCAACAGTCCTATAATGATGGACCATCACTCATAATGAATCAGGATTGCTCCTTCAGTAAGTGAACTGCTAAAACCAGAGCACGTGTAATAAAGTATCTGAACTACATGCATGGTTTGCCCTTCACTCCTCTAATATTTTAGTTTTAACAGAAACCTGGTTACAACCTTAAATTAAGAGCAAAGAAATACTTATCCCACACTATGGAATCCAGAGACTAAACAGGCTTCACAAAAAGGTCTGTGTGTAGCCAAACTATAAAAGGATTCTGTCATACTGACACCATTTGTACTTAGCTCACATTCCTTCAACAACTCTAAGTTAATATTTTTTTCACCTAAAAATCAATCAACAAAAGAATGTTGGGCTAATAGTTATATACTTTCCCCAGGGAATAGCAACACAACTTTAGAGGACCTTTTATCATGTATATTCTCAAATATTAAAGAGTAAACAATCATTTTGGGAGATGTAAATACAGACTGGAAACAGATTGACTACAATTTCACACAGATTGTATCCACCCCCACTAGATATAACACAATCTTCCAACAGATCTTTAACCCTGGGAATAGTATTTCACATTTAAGCATAGCAAATCATCTCCTTTGGGAACCTTCCCAGGTCTGTGAGTGATCACCTCCCAACCTTTATAAAAAAGCAACCAGCCACACTCCAAATGTTCATCACTACAATGCAATCTACAACATATCTAAGTTTAAGAAAACAACTTTCACTGACTCTTTAAAACTCTGTAACTGGCATCTGTTTAAAATACTTCCTTTAGATGATGTGGTCACACACTTTAATGACACAGCCCAAAAAATTCTAAATCAAGTAGTCCATTCAAGACACAAAGGTATTACATTTAACCCAGTTACATGGCTTTCCAAAGTAAAACAATAGTGACAGAGTTGTTTATGCAATGCTGTTGTAGGTGACTGCCTGTTAGCTGTGATGGGATAGTAATACAGGATAAGGGGAAGGCATGACTGGTTGAGATCACAGGGCTACCAGAATTGCCAAAGTGAATAGTCGAAATTAGAGGAAATTGAAAGTAATTGAGGGTGAAGAAATTACAGGAGTTGCCAGAGGGCTATAAAAGTAGATAAAGGTGGGTTGAGTGGGATTGGGACTAGGCCATAGGAGTGGTGTGGGTTTCGCTCACCCAGAACAGAACATATTACAGAAACCTATCTATGTAAGGCAGAGACCTTGAGGTAAATAAAGAAAATACCGTGCTGCATTGTGATGTCTGCTGGCAAGAAATTGTGCAGAATGGGGTAGGAGTACAGGTTAGTTTTAAGAGTACTGACAGGAGTTAGGTCTAGTGGTTATAGTATAGAAGAAAAGATAAAGGAAACAGTGAGGGAGTGGATGAACAGACTGTGAGGTTATAGAAAAATACAACATTTAATAACCAGGCGAAACAAAAATGCTAAGCTGTGCCTAAAAATAATGATGTTATTCAAATTCTAAGTCAAGTGGAAGAGACGGTAATCAAACCTAAATCAAACAGGTTAAGTGAACAAAAATAAGAGGCAGTAAGTTTCAAACTTGACTAGTGGCAGGTGTCTCAACAAAACCTAGAAATTATTTTTAATTATGCATAAAAAGATTTCAGTTTAAGAAAATCATCCATAACAGATCTCTTTATTTTTTCGTTTTGCTGCTGTTGCCATTGATTTCATGTTAGTTTCTTCCCCTACATTCTGAACTCCAAAAACCATATCCTTGGCAACTCATTTGGTACCCTCTCTGGGAGAGCTTGTGAACATGGAGTTCACCTTATCCATGTCAGGTTAACTGTGTGAGAAGCTTGCCAGCTAGATGGATCAAGACAGAGCAGGCTGGCATAATAATACTATGGCTCATGTTATTTTAAATAAACCCTAAAAGCCCCCCTTGTGCATTAAAATCAACACGTAAAGCAAGGTGGGCAATGGGAGTAAGTCTGATCAGTCCTCACTCAGGCCCATTGGGCAGCCATGACTTCTCAGTCCTCTCTGGTCCCCAAGCCCAACTACATTTCTCTGAGCTCCAGCCTCCATTAGAGCTCCACTAGATGGAAATCCACTGTGCTCCCTCTCCACAGGATAGGTGCACCTATTCTCCCTGCCTCTGCTGTCAAGCACCTGAGCCACCAGTCAAATTTGGATCACCAGGGTTATAATCAGGGCTTTATGCCACTGTTGAGGCTAAAATTAACCATGACAGTTTCTTAGGGTCTCTGCCTCTCCATCAGATGATCCATCCATGCATAAATGTCAAGTAGATCATTGAGAAAATAGGTTGATAAGAACTAAACTTCTATTTTTCCCGATAACATGACAGTGAGATAGAGAGAGACAGAAGGAATGAGAGACAGACAGACAGATCAGGCTGTTTGGCTCCATCATTGTTTTGCACTAGAATTGACATCCTTAATCTTGATCTAGCAGATCTATGATTATGCAGAAGATAAAGACCTAAAATTAGCTATAAAATGTTAATAGCCACGGCAAATGTATTTGGCTTGGGAAAAAAATTGGGTATGTCAATAAAATCCAAGCTAAACTGTGTGAGGCACAGTATTGATTCATATGTAAAAGGTAATCAATAAAGCATCTCAAACATAAATTCCACCTGCAATATTGGACTTTCATAGCCACAGAATGCTGTCTGCATTCTCTGTAATGACTGAGTATCTGTTAAGGAGAAAATATGCAGTCACTGATGAGAGACTGCAGTGAGGAACCTGGAAGGATTTCAAGGAAGGTATCAAAAGCTCTAGTCTTAACAGTCTCTGGAATTAATCTTAAAACGGGTTGTCATTGTGGAATAACCCGAAGGAGACTGTGTTTAACAAGCTGCAGCTGTTAATAACAATGTTGTGGTGTAGAAACCCTGTCAACAAAAAGTTGCAGAGGACAAACCATAACTGCAATGTGAGACTTTTTCAGTAACAAACTCAACTGGACTGTGTAACAGAGAAAAAAAAAATGAAATGCCAGAGGGATAAATGGTAAGGGAGTTTTCTTTCTACAAGCAGTATGTGCTATCAAACTCACAACTGGCTGCTAATTTTGCTACAAATTACAACAGAATTATCTCCAATTACCAGCACAAGAAAAATTCCAGTGAGCAAAGATCAATCTGAAATTAATGGAAAAGTGCCATGATGTAAAAAACTGTCAGCCAACAGTGTTTATTTGTATTTCTGAAAAAGGAGCCCAAAGTAAAGAGACGTATTGAAGATAGCTTATCACTAGACTTTGGTAAAAAGAGTTTAAAATTTCAAAAGCAGACTCTTCCAAATTGCATAAATCATTGTTGCATTGCAAAGCCAAAGTGTGAATCATGGCTTTTCATCTCAAGTGGTGTGCAAACTGTGTCCATGTGTTGCTAAACTGCTTCAGAGATGTATGCACCCCTCCCATACCTACAGAAAAAAGTAATCATAGCAATCTTTTTTTAAATCACACAAAACTTTATTAGAAAAAAAAATCACCAAGTTGAGTATTAGAGTTGATTAATGAAATAACCGAATAACTCTGTAATCTGTACAACTGTACTTATTCTTCTTCTTGTGCGTTATAGCTGTATATCTTAGTGTTGACCTCAGTTGTAGTGAAATCCTTTGTCTGGAGGCCTTGTCTGTTTTCTTAGTGGCAGTAAGTTTTCAGAACTGGTTTCACCCGGCCAAAATATTCCTGCATCTGTATTGTTTGGTTTCTGTCCTGTGTTTTAAATCAGATATACCTGTTGCTCAGGCTGCTGCAGAGAGATCGACCTACTGCCAGCTGTGATATTGAGAAAAGATAAGTGTTTATTCTCATTTTATGTCTGCAGTTTGATTTAATATCTCTGTAATCTGTACAACTGTACTTATTCTTCTTCTTGTTTGTCCCCACTCACCCCTCTGTTCTTGTTTTGGTGTTAGTGTTGGTGGCTCTGGAATTGGCCACCCCTCCTGTAAGTCTGTATTTGAACACTCCTCCTGAGTCCATCTCATTTGCTCACTTAACCGAATACAGTGAGATCATATTCTGAGTCTAGTGTTCACTCTACATAATACAGAGAGAAGATTTGAGAAGGCCAACCAACTTAAGTTCTTCCTTCCTCTCTCTCCTTGCACTTTACTAACAAAAAAAATCATCTGCTTTTACTGTATTTGTGTTTCCTAAAGTACTCAGTTTTATTTATTTTGCTGCACTTATTGCTGCTTGGTAGTAGCCTGATTAAATTGTAACTGTTATTCTAAGTCTTTCGGTTTAAGCACTTGGGCTTCATACCAGTTGTTTTACATTAAGAAGGTTTGTGGTCTGCACTGTTGTGGCAGGACAGGTAGCTTACATCCTTCTAAGCTGGGAATTGCTGATTGGAAGCTCAGTGTCTGCTATTCTAAAAGTGTATTAGTTCTGGTTTAAGAACTTGGGCTTCAGGCCAGTTATTCTACATTAAGAAGGTTTGTGGTCTGACTCTAACTGTCTTTGCTCTTTCGAAAGCAAACACCACTGTATATTTAATTAGTTTGAGATAGTTGAAAGTTATTGCACTAAAATATCTCATCTTCTTTGCTTATAATTTTCAAATGGTGCTTGGGTTGGTTCATCATTCTTTAAACAGATGCTTTTTTTTGCATCTAGTTAAAACTGATCATTGCTTACACATGCATTGAAAGCTATTCATTGAAACATATCCTATATTCAGACTACATATTTTATTATTACCAGATAGATGAAACTAAGTGATGCAAAGGCATGTCAGATAAATTGTTGCACCAGATAGAGTATAAATTTATATTAAAGGTGACTGCAGCATTTACAAAGGCAGTTTTTGAACAGCATTGGAATTCCTTTAAGTAGGAAATAATAAATGTAATTTGACTTGCTTTAGGAACAAGTTGTCTCCAAATGCCTCTTATTTATTTGGTCACCATCCTCAGTTGATATTTGAGAAAGTATACTATTCGTTATTTTACTTTTCTGATTAATGATAGGGTCTGTTTCACATGTTATCAGACATTTTCCCCGTAAACTGGGTTTTGTTTACTGCTCTGGATACTCTCAAAAAATCCAGATGTTGACATTTACTTCTACTGCAGATATGTCCATTTTATCTAATTAGGATGCTTTTCTGCTTCTGATTTGCTGGGTTAAATGAAAAAAATCCACCCATTAAAAAACGAATCCATTCCTAGCGTGATATTTAATACCATTTTGATGCATCACAATTACTCTAAGAGGTTTATATTATATTTATGCATGTAATACCCCCAAAATCACCAAAATGACACCTGTCATAATGATGTAATTTTGTTTTTATGGCTACTCATCTTGTTCTGATAAATGTAGTTTGTTTCTCCAAAGCATGACATAACATAAATGTTATTACAATAGCAATCCTCCGAGTCTCTGACTTCTCTGGTGGTCACTGCTTCTTTTCCCTGAATTACTGAAGTATGTGCTGAAAGACAGCTGTTTAAAAATGAAACTTTCCTGATACATTTAAGGATTCTTCAAAGCAAAGTAGATAACTTACAGTATTTAAGTATCCAAATATGTAGTTTATAGGTAATTTCCAGACTCTCAGCCACCCTCTTGTCTATGTGTTAAAGTTTGCAGACACATCTAACAGCTTTGCTCATTTATCAGACTGATTGACAGTTATCGGTTCGAAGAGATGATAAGGTAGATGAAAAGATCATTGCAGTACTTCATTTATTAATTAATTTCTTAATTCCTTGCTTAATCCAGTTCAGAGACATACAGGAGGGATGGAACCTACCCTAATATTCCGTGGGTGCAGGGCAGAGAAACAAGTCTCATATAGGACACCTATTTACCAATACACACAGCATTCACATGGAAAGCCAATCTGGAAGATTTTTATTTCACCTACAGCATGTGTTCAGGATCTGGAAAGAAAACAGTGCACCCAGTGAAAACATACATGGATAAAGGATGAAATGCAAACTTCACACAAAAGGCACCCCAGCCGAAATCTGAACTGGAAAAATAAGTGCTGTGAGGCAACTTTGCAAACTAATGCACTACTATTCTGCCCTGAAGAATTTCATGTTACCCTTAATTTTGCTACTGTTTTGAACAAAAGCAGCACTTTACTGGACAAAAATGATATTACATACTAGTTTATTTAAGAAGTGTTTTGGTATAACTTATCTTTGTATTTTTTTTTACATGGATTTCTCCCACAAGTTCAAGAAATGTTATGTTAGTTGTGTGTGAATCTTCACAGCTCAGCAAGACAGTCGCAGGGTGAAAAAATTGTGAGCACTGACTAACCACGTAAACTGCACAAAGAGTGTTATGTAACCTTTGTCATCAGGTTTGAGCCAAATTACATTCTGAATCAATACAACATTTTTGTAGGAAGAAATGCTGGTGGGAACTTTGCAATCTATGTCAGGAAACGGCATGCAGCAGAGCACAGCAAAACTTAAAAATATTTAAAAATGACTTTATTCCTCATTAATTATAAACCACAGTATAATATACCCTGTTTTGAAAGTAGGTCATGCTGATATTTATTTATGTCTGGCTTGAAGTTTGGTCCCTGAAGATTTGCCCTTGGCATCAAGAAAATGTCAGATATGAGTAAACATAAAGTAACTCATACCCAAACATGGTGCACTTCTCTATTCTTCTTACAGATAGTTAAAGGTACATCCTTATAACATTCATTACACTCACACTCTATGAGTGCTGCCTATTTAAAGTAGGCAAGTAAGTGCATACCTCTCTTGTTAGGTTTGCCCTTGACCCTTGACTTAACTCCTTTGCAAGTGAATGAGCAAATGAAATTTGCATGAATATGTGAGTGAATACACTAATAAACAAGTACTGAATCTTATTCTCTTTATCAATGAAAAGCAACTCATATTCTAAACATGTATTGTAAGTCTCACTGTAATCCAACAAAACATGCAAATTGTTGTCCAAGTCTGCAACAATTTTGAGTGCATCAGACTTCTATTTTAAAACTTGTGATGTTACAGATTACAGTACACAGCACGTCTGCCAACACTCTTAGCCATTGTCACTTAGTTTCTCTTGACAGCTTTCAATGATAAGCACAAATATTATTGCTCTCTAAACTTGATTACACATGCTGGAAAAGAGTATCCCCAAGGAAATACAGCTATTGATACCATGTAGTGTTATTCTGTAGTGTAGCTTAACAGTCATTTAATGTTGTTTACAATTCATATTACTTTATGCAGAGCAATTACAATACAGATTTTTTTTAATTAAACTAAAGGATCATGAATAATCTTGTTAAAGAGATACTATTTTAAATATGTTCTCTCCAGTATCAGTACAACTGTAGTGTATTATTTCTGATATTATTGAATTGTATGTAAGAAAGGTGGCTACTAATGTGTTTGTTAGACAGCATAAACTCACTGCATTAGTACACAGAGCAAAATGTTAAAGTTACAAGTCTTTCATTCCATTTACATTTCATTCATGCTTTGTATTCAGAACTGCAAACATGATAAGAAGATGGCGTTATAGGTATGTGATTGAACTATACATTCCAACCAGTTTTCTTTATCATATTTACCGGACTGAGAGGAAATTCCTTCTTAATACAACAGTTCAGATTAGTAAGATAATTAAGTTCATAGGTACTTACTAGGCTATTTATCTGTGAGGCTCTTCATAAGCCTAGCCTTACCTATCCATGGTAGTTTTAGCCCTTATAGTTTGTAAATGAATAACACAGCAATAGGCTGAACAAGGATATCTTGGGACTTTTACTTGTTTCCAATATCCATAAGGGGCAAGGTGCTAAATGGAGGTTATTTGCTGTTACCCATCCATTCATCCAAATTATGTTTGAACAGAGTAAGAAAAATATTACGCTTTATGTGGTGTGGGAGACAGTTCCCCAGAAGCAGTATTTTCTGTGATACATACTTATCCTTCTAACATGTTCCATTTATTTTGCAAGAAAGATTAAGATCCCTTGAGAAGATATTTATGATACCCCTGGACTTGCAAATGTGTAATAGTTATGACAGAATAAGGACTGATACAATAAGGTCTGTTGAAGATCTATTCAAGAGACACAGATCACCTCTCAGTAGCCTGTGTGATACTGAAAAGAGGGACAAGGCTTTCAGTTGGTTGATATAATTTTGCAACTTACATCTTTGATTTTTTTAGTGAGAAAGCATTGTGTTCTTTCCATTTGTGTCAAGTGTTTGGACAGGTACATATTGAAAGGGGCATTACACTCAGTAATTGGCCTAATGAGTGCCAAGTAGAGTAGAATGTCCTGGATCAGGATGTAATACCTTTAGATATAAGGTATGTAATAAAAAAGGGCTTCCCAACAACAGTGGATACTTGGTGATTAAAGGACAGTTCTTTGTCGACATAAGTTCCTAGATTAGCTGCCTGAGACAATGTAGCACTATTTCCCACTTTGAAGGTGTTGGTGTATACCAGGAGTTCTTCAAAGTACTTGGGGGCTATCAGTGTATGTTATGGACACAACTTACACTTTAGTTATCTAAAGGCTTCTTCTTTATCATTCATGATAATTCTCAAGTCAGTCAAAAGCATTCAATGTCAGCAAAATTTAAAATTATTTCCTGACAATAACTTGCCTAGCCTCAGAAAGCCTCGACTTACTTCTTACTTGTTGTCATGATCCCCTTTTTTATTTCTTTAATCCTTTTTAGACTGTAGTTTTACAATCCCTTAGCTGATTGCATGAGCAAAACTGACTGCCATGCATCACTTGCATTTACCTGGGTTACCAGTTAGACCAGCTCAACACACACGGCTTGAACTTTATGGAGATTGTTTTCCAATTCTTCAGGAAATACCACATAACTTTGGTATGCTACTACAGACATGATCTAGGGTTAAAGAAAATGGTCCTCCAGCTCTCAAGTGATGCAGGTGCTTCTTGAAGACCAGACAAAAGACCTCTATAATAGAAGAGCCCGTCTGATACAAAAATGCTGTTTTTCCAGAGCCTCTGAGGCTAGTGGAATTTACCACTAACCTTTGGTTTGATTAAAGCTGGCTAGAAAACAAGTCATGTCCTGCTTCTCAGTCAGTTTGTCCACTTATGATAAGGGATATGAATCAAAGTTCAATATATTATCAACTTTCTGAAGTCACAGCAAAGCCTTGTGGATCCATCAGATTTGGGAACCAGCACTATAAGACTGTTCTACTCATTTTGGGATTCTTCTTTGACCTCAGGTTTAAACATTTTCTGTACCCATTCCCAGACTGCTTGGTATTGTGACACAACTCTAGTATGACTTCAAATCTGCTTTCAAACTAGGCATGATTTCTGTGTTGTGCTGGACTAACTGTTTCCGTTGGACAGTTCTTAGAATATGTCTTTATTTCTGAGTACAAATTCATTCAACTCTTACTTCTAAGGCGTTACATCTCCTTTGTTTTTTTTTTTAAGTTTTTATTGGATTTTCAATTTGTAAAATAATCACAACAATATTTACAATCAGAGATTTGTGAACATAAATGAAACATTTTCAACTAACCCTTACACAAAAAAGAAAAAAAACAACTATTTGCAGGAGTGCCTATTAACCATCAAGTCATTCAAGTTACATGTATACATTACATTAAATTAAAAATGCAGTTATTTTTGCTTGTCAAGCAGATCTCTAAGTTTTGTCCATGCATTGCAACAAGATGTAATCATGGTTGCTCTTGACTTAATTGTAATGATTTCCAGGTGACAGACTTCAGTTACAATATTTATAAATTCTTTGAAGGAGGGTGTAGATTCATTCTTCAAATTCTCAGTTATAACCTTTCTCCCTATAGATAGTATGCATCACAAAATGCAATATTTCATTTTTTAACACATCTAGGAATAGGGGTGTTAAAAAGGATTAATAATTTAAATAAAACAAGTTTATATAAAAAAAAGCCTGTAAAAAGAGATTACTGTTATTCCAATAAGGTGTTAAGACAGTAAAGAAAAACAACGTGTTGCCAATCCGCTTTAAGTTCTTGTTTATATCTCCAACAAACTTGTTTCTGCTTGAACATTAGTTCAGTTTTATATGGTATAAAGAAAGATCTATGCAAAAATTTCCAAGTAAAGAAATTCCATCCAAGAGATGAAGTTGTATGTTTTGAAGATATTAGAATTAATTTTTTTATCTTCTTCACTCAGAGGTCTATTATTAATTTGAATAAAATAGTTCCAATAATTGTCATTGCAACTTTTTGTTTCTCTTCTCACAGCTCTATATAATTTAGATAAGAGACCCTGCCTCAGTGTGTTTTATTGCATTAAGAATATTAGATATTCAATTAATATTGGGATATGATCTCTTATCCTTGGTTGCATTAACTTAATTTCCCCTTCTAAATGTTGTCTGCAGGATTATACATCTATTCACATGTCTTTATCTAAATTATATTTGTTCTTAATATAATCAATAGAATGTAGCTTTTCATTTTTCATTCATTGAAACCAATATAGCAGAATTTTCTTTTTAAATTTAATCATTGTTACTAACTTTGAGGTGGAGATGTGAGTTTGAGTATATGACATCAGCAATATAAAGAAGATCCATGATTTATATGCCAGGTTTCTATATATAAAAAAAATTTAAAAGTGTTTAATATAGTAGAAATGAAATAGGAATCACTTGTTTGATGATTTTTTCCTATAAGGTAATCCTTTAATAACCAATGTAGACTGTTATTTAGTATGAGATAATTATTAGAATAGCTATTAGGCTTAGAGTTTACAAAAAGAATTCCTAAAAACTATTTCCACCTAGCTGTTTAAGTGTTATTAATCCAAAGATATATTGTTTTTATAATTGATGATTCTTCTTCTTTCGGCTTTTCCCGGTTAGGGGTCACCACAGCGGATCACCTGTCCGCTCATGACTGGCAGTGGAGTTTTACAGTGTTGAGTTGCCAGCCTGGCACCCAACCTTCCACAGAAGGCACACACACACACATACACTTACACCTAGGGCCAATTTAGAGTATCCAGTCCACCTGCAGCATGTCTTTGGGATGTGGGAGGAAACCGGAACACCCGGAGGAAACTCACACGACCACAGGGAGGACATGCAGACTCCACACAGATGGCACCCCAGCCGAGGATCGAACCAGAGAACCTCTTCCTGTGAGGTGACAATGCTAACCACTGCACCACCATGGCCGCCTATTGTTTTTATAATTGATGATAATGAATGTAATTCTACATCTTGTAGCTCTATCCCTCCTGCTAACCAGTGTCTCATATGATGGTTTAAAGCAATTTTTGGTTTACTGGGATACCAGAGAAATCTCAAAATTAAAGTGTTAAATTCTTTAATACAACTTTTTTGTGGGGGGTAATGATAGTGATTGTATAATATATAAAATTTTTGG
Organism: Protopterus annectens; assembly: GCF_019279795.1. NCBI lineage: Eukaryota > Metazoa > Chordata > Ceratodontiformes > Protopteridae > Protopterus > Protopterus annectens. The sequence continues at coordinate 819,019,977 of NC_056751.1, read as the reverse complement.
TAAGATAATAATTTTGATTATAGATAACCTCTCTTCCATCGTGAAGAAATTTTTATTCCATTTGTCTATTGGATTCTTTATACTGTTAGTATAATTATGATTTATTATATCTTTAATGCTATCTGTTATAATTATTCATAAATAATTAATTTTCTTCTCTTTGACAATATATTTAATGAATTTATGTTTGATTCTATTCTTATTTGTATTTATAGGTACAATTTTTGTTTTAAGCATTAAACCAGATTTTCTTTGAAATACATCCATTGCTAAGAAAACTGCAGATAGAGAATTATCACTGTCATTTAATGTCAGTAAGATGTCATCAGCAACAGCTGAATTTTAGAGTTTAAATTCTCAAATGTTAATACCTTTTATACCTGTATGTGATCTGAGTAAATTAGCAAATGGTTCCATGCTTAGTTCTTCTTTCGGCTTTTCCCAGTTAGGAGTTGCCACAGCAGAACTCTGGTCCGCTAATGATTGGCAGTAGATTTTTTATGGGTGCCAAGGTACAGCTCGACACCCAACCTTCAATGAAGGCACACCCATTCTACGCATGTCTTTCGAATGCCACTCAACCACGGGGAGGACATGCAGACTCCACACAGAAGGCGCTTCTGCCGAGAATCAAACGGGAGAACCTCTTGCTGTGAGGCAACAACGCTACCGCTGCACCACTGCGGCTTATAAAATGGTTCCATAATTAGGGTAAAAAAGCAGAGGTGAAAGAGGACATCCTTTTTTGGTTCCTTTGAAAATGTATATATAATCAGAAATAAAAGTACAAGCCTCCACTCAACTCTATACCCTAAGAGTTCACTATATAGCCCTATTAGTTCTTCTGTTCAAAGTCTGTACCCATTTTAATTATATTTATAACTACTTGCTTGCTTTATCTTGCCTTGTAACGTCAGTGTATCTATTTGTTTCAACTCTGTAATTGTATGTGTTTTTTTTGTAACCATGATCTTGGAGCTTTTCTCCCCGGGCCTCCACTGAAAATGGACATGTATCCAGTTGGACTAGCCCGGTCAACAAATGTAAAATAAAATAAAATAAATAAATTTTAACATATGCAAAACAATCATTATAAAGAAAATTAATAAGATGTGTGAAGTTACTTGAGAAATTATATTCTTCTAAACCCAGCAAGAGATATTTCCAGTTTGCTGAGTCATAAGCACTATTAATATCAAGAATCATTGATCTTAAGTTCTCTTTTGTTTTATTTGCGTAGTCAATTATTGTGATTATTCTTTTAATATTATCAGAAATATTTTTGTTTAAGATAGAGCTAGTTTGATCTTCGTCAATCATGAAGGGTAGAATATAATTTAATCTATTAGCATGAATTGCCATGAACAATTTATAATCTGCATTTAAAAGTGAAATCAGCCTGTATGAAGAGCATTCAGTAGGATCTTTATCAGTTTTTAAAACTGGAGAGATAAGGGTATATTTCCAGGGAGGAGGAACTTTAGCTAGGTCCTTGACTATAGGAAAAAAACTTGTGTAGCATCTCTAGGGCTTCTTTGGGTAACATCTTTTAAAATTCACATGTAATCCCATCATTACCTGTGCTTTATAAGGTTTCAGTTTAGAAATTTGAGTTTGAAGTTCAGACATAGAGATTGGTTTGTCAATTAATTTTATTTTTTCATCCGATAGTTTATATATATATATATATATATATATATATATATATATATATATATATATATATATATTGCTAAATGTTTTAGTTATTTCTTCTGGATCTATTAATATATTATTTTGATTGATTTTATCATAATAATCTCTGAATTCCTTTAGACTATCTTCTATTTCTGTTACTTTTCTTTTCTTCCTTGTGAGTAGACTTCTTTTATGTGATTGGACTTACAAGGGAATTTTGTTTTTGTGGCTAAGGTGTGCATATATTTTGGGTTAATAGAGAAGTTAATCATTTTAAACTTCTCAAGGTTGATTTTAATTTTTATGGTTTAAGTTTTCCTAGTTTTTGTTGTTTCGCTTATTTATATCTTCTGTATTATTAGCTTTATTTGTCTGATTTTCTAATTTTAATTTATCAAGTTTTCTTGTATTTCTTGTAACTCTTTGTCAGATTGTTCTTTTTTATGTGACAACCAATTAGTGACTCTACCAAAAAGATACACTTTTAGTGCATCCCGTAAATACATTTCTGAAGTATCTTCTATGTTATTAATTTCTACAAAAGAAAGGATTTCTTTAATAAAATAGTCATCCAATTTTTTAAACAAGTTATATATGCTGGTAATCTTCTGATTTTAACATTATTGTTAGAGTTCAAAAACAGCTCAAAGGCAATTGCATTGTGACCTGAAATTGGACAGGTTACTGTTTTGACTTTGTCTAGTGTACTGTATCAGTCAGGTCATTAGAGACATAAACCATGTCAGTTCTGGATTGTGTTCTGTGTCTATGGGAATAATGGGTAAAAGTAATGAATTTGGTTCTGAAATTTCATTTATGTCTCTAAGATGAAACAATTCAGTAAAGTTTAACAATACCTTTGCAGATGACTGTATTCTCCTTTCACATATTGTGTTAGTATCACTTGTGACAATATACAATTAATATCTCCTGCTAGAATGATACCACCTTTTGAGTTTTGGATTACTTGTTCTACATGGTGGTGAACTGTTTTAATTCCTACTCCAGGAATCCAATACAAGTTAATAAGAGTTAACTTGGTGTGTCAACTCTTAGAACTTGTACTGTTCAACAATGTGTTTATGTTCGGCAATAAGTATTATTTGCAGAGATGGGGGGGTAGCCATGGGCACCCCCTGTGCAAATACTTATGCCAACTTGGTAGTATTGTGGTGGGAGAAGTTGTTTCTATTTAATCATGAAGGATTCAAACATGTAAAATGTTATAGACGCTTCGTAGATGACATCATAATTGTTTGGGAAGGCACCCTGGAACTTTTTGAGTCTTTTCTGAATCATTTGGAAACAACCACCACGTTTTTAAGATTCACCAAGGAGACCTCCTTTACACATATTAACTTCCTTGATGTCACACTTAGCTTCACGTCAGCAGGTGGCATTATCTCTTCCTTATACAGGAAACCTACTTGGAAGAATGCGATCCTGACCTTTGATAGCATGCACCCCAGGCACGTCTTCCGAGGCATAGTAAAAAGTCAGTTTGTGAGGATATCCAAGCTATGCAGCAGAGCTGAAGATTTAATCAAAGAAGCCCTGTCGCTAGAGAGACTATTTATTAATAGAGGATATGACCCCATGATGGTCAGGGAAATGAAACAGGAGACGTTAGGACGGATAATACCTATAGAGCCAGTTCATATAGAGACTGCTAATCAAAAACCATGTTTCAATAATCATAGAAAAGAACATTTGGATAGCAGTCGCATCTGGTATACCATCACTTATACCAGTGACATAAAAAGTATACAGCAAGTCATCTATGATAACTGGCATATATTAACCATAGATGCTCATACTAGGGACATTGTAGGAAGGAAACCATCATTCCTTTATAAGAATAGTAAGAGTCTAAAAAGAATTCTATGTGGTGACTCACACCGTGTATTAGATAAGGAAGGTAAGATAGTACACAATCCTTTCTCTAAGAAACAAGGCACGTTTCCATGTCATAGTTGTAATAGGTGCAGTTACATAACGAAAGAACAATCTTTTAAGCATCCGACTATGAACTATGTCTTTACACCACACTTTTATGCTAACTTGTAATACCCGTAACTTGATATATCTTGCCACATGCACTAAATGCCAGGCATTCTATATAGGACTAACCAAAAGAAAGCTTCAGGAGCGCATATATAACCATCTGTATGACATAAGGAAGGCAGTAGAAACCAATGCCTTAGCAAAACACGTCATAGAATTTCCTTCTCATTCTTTTAGTTTCAGAGTTCTGCAGGTAGTCTCTTATAATGGTAGGGATGGTAATATGGAGAATAATTTGGCCCTCATGGAACTAAATTGTATTCTAAGATTAGGAGCCCATATAGCACCAGGGATTAATAACTTCCTATCCATTAAGCCAGTACTTTTGTCTAGATGAAGAGAAAAAATTTTTATGTTCACAATTTTATACAATTATAATACACGCTCATCTGATTTGTATACAGTATGTATCATTTTCATTTTTATTTCTATTTTTATGTTTTATTTTATTCCTGCCATACATCACGGCAGGAGTTAGACAAAAATAGGAATAACACTTATCTAAATGTTTTTATATGACGTGACCATTCTTGTTTTCTGACTGGTTGGTCAGTGTCTTAGACTTGTTGTCATGATCGATTTAGTGTTTGCAAACAGAGTCTTTGATGTATATATCCTCAGCATATTATACATTTTTTGTTTAGTTTTATTTTGTTTTATATTTCTTTTGTAACACTTTCATGTTGGGATAAGGCGACATGCAGCATGTCAGTTTGTTAAATAAGTTATTCTCTGCTGGTCATCGCCAATAGTTAACGCATTCACACATTGAGCGTTACCTATATAAAGAATCTATTTAAGCTTCACGTTCTAATCATCTATTTGGATTTGACAGCTTTTGTTTCTTGCAGGAATCCCTGCAGATTTGCATATCCATATTTCACAGATTTAATATCCAAGTAAAATCTCTCACAGTTCGATAGTGTTTTGCGTTTGGGATTAAGACAAACATATGTTTACATCTTCACATAAGTGGTCCGCTATGTTTGCAGTTCACCGCTGTTTACTACAGCACTATCTTCTGTGATATGCCTTTAAGTTGAAACAAGGTAATTTTAAGAAGGCAGTATAGCTACTGACATTATTTCTTACTTTATTATTACTAAGAAGTGTATAGCGTGACACCTCATGTTTGTTTGTTTGCTTTAGCATTATATTTACAATAGATACTTACGCTAACAGTTTAGAAAGGTTTTTATAAATGATCTCTGTTTACAAGAACATTTAGATAAAATACTGGACAAGTTCATTCATGTACTGATATATTATGTTCAGCACATTATGGAGATTCAGTTAGATATAATATTTATTTAAGAAGTGTTTGTATTAATTGACTTATAAAACATATGCTGTTTAGTGAGCGTGTTTACACACCGCTGGTTTTAAAACACAGGTTTTGTGCCTTAATTAATCTAGTAAATTTTCTCGCGTTTCAGCGGATATATACAAGTGTATCTGTTGTTTTAATTGACATCTGATGAAGCGTGGACTTACCACGCGAAAGCGCTCATTTCTTGTATCACAATAAAGAACCGTTTGGATTTTATGACGAATTGTTACTAGTCTTTTGGCAGTATACCAGTGGTTTATTTAGAACATCTTTACCTGCATTCCTTGTGGTCGGTTTCTCACTTTTGTGTTCACCTAGATCTATTAATATATTATTTTGATTGATTTTATCATAATAATCTCTGAATTCCTTTAGACTATCTTCTATTTCTGTTACTTTTCTTTTCTTCCTTGTGAGTAGACTTCTTTTATGTGATTGGACTTACAAGGGAATTTTGTTTTTGTGGCTAAGGTGTGCATATATTTTGGGTTAATAGAGAAGTTAATCATTTTAAACTTCTCAAGGTTGATTTTAATTTTTATGGTTTAAGTTTTCCTAGTTTTTGTTGTTTTGCTTATTTTTATCTTCTGTATTATTAGCTTTATTTGTCTGATTTTCTAATTTTAATTTATCAAGTTTTCTTGTATTTCTTGTAACTCTTTGTCAGATTGTTCTTTTTTATGTGACAACCAATTAGTGACTCTACCAAAAAGATACACTTTTAGTGCATCCCATAAATACATTTCTGAAGTATCTTCTATGTTATTAATTTCTACAAAGGAAAGGATTTCATTAATAAAATAGTCATTCAATTTTTTAAACAAGTTATATATGCTGGTAGTCTTCTGATTTTAACATTATTGTTAGAGTTCAAAAACAGCTCAAAGGCAATTGCATTGTGACCTGAAATTGGACAGGTTACTGTTTTGACTTTGTCTAGTGTACTGTATCAGTCAGGTCATTAGAGACATAAACCATGTCAGTTCTGGATTGTGTTCTGTGTCTATGGGAATAATGGGTAAAAGTAATGAATTTGGTTCTGAAATTTCATTTATGTCTCTAAGATGAAACAATTCAGTAAAGTTTAACAATACCTTTGCAGATGACTGTATTCTCCTTTCACATATTGTGTTAGTATCACTTGTGACAATATACAAATAATATCTCCTGCTAGAATGATACCACCTTTTGAGTTTTGGATTACTTGTTCTACATGGTGGTGAACTGTTTTAATTCCTACTCCAGGAATCCAATACAAGTTAATAAGAGTTAATATACTCTTATTATACTTTATAGTAACAGTACAAAGCATACCCTTATCATCTTGATAAGTTTCTATAACTGTAGGCATATGCAGTGAATTTCTCCATAATATAGCAACCCCGCCCCTTTTTTGATTATATTGTGAACTGGATAATATAGTGTTGTTTTAGGTATTTAGCCTATGTTTTCTGTTAATAAGTGTGTTTCCTGTAAAAAAATAACTTGAGAATTAAACAATTTCAATATCTGTTTAAGCTACCCATTTTGCATCTGTTATATAATCCACTGACATTTACTAAATGCCATTTGTCCTACTGATCAAAAGTATACAAGTACATCTTCTAGATAATGACACTCTGTTAGAAAGAACTGCTTAGTAATCATCATGTGAACATTAACATTTGAAGGTTTGATTAGACATAAAATAGTTACTATTGTGGACACTTGAAAAAGCTAATAAATATAATTATCATTAAACATTTGCTTTTAAAGTCCCTCTTCCCCCATGGAGTCTAACACTTCTTGCTTGAATAGTCTAACCATCCAAGCAAACACATCTATCCAATACTCTGACAAAAAAAATCAGTCTATTCTACTACAATCAAATATGATATCATTAACACCCTTGTTTTGACCTCAGGGAATGCTGTGGAAGTTTTAATTTTCCCTACATACATACTTACTATAGAAACTTCAGTTTCTTTCCAAGCTTTCATAAAATGTATATGGTATAACTGTTCTGACTTTTTTTGTGTTTTTTCATCTCACAATTCAATTAACTACATTTTATACATGACAGAACATCCTTGTCACATTAGTTTTCAGCAGTGAGCATTAACATGATTTTTTGTCTCCTGATTTGTATTCATTGAGATTATCATTTCTTTTATATGCTCTATTTTGTCGCATGGGCTTTCTCCCTGTGTTCCCTTATTATAAGCATTATAGATCCTAACCTAAAGTATAAGCCTGAAAACTGTCCTGTTACACCTTTAAAGGGGTGATTTCTTCATTTCATGTTTCTTTTGCTATATTTAACATGTCTTGGGGATCTCTGACATGCAGCAATACAATGTGAATCTAGTTGAAACTTATGGTATTTCTTTTACAGCAAAGAGAAAATAAAGAATCAGTTGATCCCAGTTTCTCCCATCAATTTCTACAGCCTTCTGAAACATACACATTAAAGTTTTATTAATCCATCAACTAAATCATCTGTCTGAAGTTGGTACAAATATATCCTTATCTGCTTCAGTTTAAAAAAATGCCAGAGTTTATACGTTACCATGGACATGAATGTGTTGCCTTAGTCAATATGAATTTCTCAGGGTATCCTACCCTAAAAATATTAGTTTTAAGGCTACAGACTTTGTAAAAAAATTCTGCATAGTCAATAATTAACAGGTTATAGTGATGGCCCTTACTCATTTTTACAAGTGAACCAATGTTCATTCCTATGTATTCAAGTTGGACATCCATGATACATAAGGGTCTCAAAGAGTTCTTAAACCTGGGGTTGGTTGCTATACTTTGATTCTCTATGCAAACTGCAAAAAGTTCTCTGTGCCTTTTAAAATACATGACCAGAAAAATCTATTAAATTAATACCTATTGATTTATCTATTCTTAAATGATGACTAAAAGTATGTCTGGTTGTGAACATCATTACAAATGTTATAAAAGGTCTTCAGAGTAATACCTGGCACAGCCTTTGTTCTTTATATCTGATATCCCTGTAGAACAGGCCATTTTTTAGTTGATAGTATATGTAAGAAGTAGGGTCTGTTCTGTTTCTTTGGTTCCTCATCTCCTCTAAATATATTTTCATTATTTCTACTTTGTGTGTTGTCTTCCTGAGATTTTTTTGAATTTAACATAGCTTATCTGGAATTCATCCAAGTCAGGATTACTATCTGGACATAAAGTGGAGACTGTGATCTCTTCTTCTGTGAATACAGACTTTTCAACCCTCATCTTATTCATCCACTGTACAGGGCAACTCATAAAAATGATTTTCTTTCACAGTGGGCACTTGTAGTTTCCATTTCTTTTTTTTCAATATTTTCTGGATTTGACTGCCCTTAGAATCCAGCTTCTAGTTCTGTTTGGCTCTCTGCTTTGGTGTAGCAGCAAGAAGCTTATGGCTCTGTTCAGTTTACCCTATTCATTTTCTTTCAGTGTATGAGCTTTATCACCTTTCTCAATGTATACACCCAATTTTCTTAAAGTTTTCTTTACTGTATTTCTTTCACTATCAATTTCCATACAATTTTATTATTTTAATGACTGGAGCCTTTTGACTAGACTCATCTTCTTTGTTAGTCTTCACACTGGCTTCTATCATTATTTTAATAACTTGAGTATTTTAGCAAGACTGAGTACCAGATTTATCTAACCCTTCCACCCAGCATCAGATCTTAGCTCATTTTATTCCTTCAGCTATAAACTCTTTTGATCAATGAGGTTATTTATTTCTGGCAACATATCTAATTGAAGTATCCTTCTCACAGACACACATTTTCCATACCTCATTAAACAGGAGAAAATCTTGAAATTACGACATCACGTTAAGTTAGGAACTGAACCTACAGGATTTAACTCTTTACCTTAATTTTTTTGTACCTTTGTTGTAGGGTATTCCATCTCATCTCCATGTACACAGATCACTTGAAGTTTTTGCTCACTAATTGTTTTATACTTGTAAACAGAGTATGCATAACTAATGTAGTTATGCTTCCTGAACTTAAAATTATCTGCATTTCATTTCTCTCTACAACAGCATTACATATGATTAGTTTAATAACAGAAAAGTCTCAGAAAAAAGAATATATTCTAAAAGTTATATTGTGTTATATGTTAAAAGTTAACATTGCCACATTCCATAGGTTCATATTCCATGCACATGATTTTAGGTACAATTTGTTGGCTAACATGAACAGTTTTATGTGTATAATATTGTCGTCACTGACTTTGCATTACTTCCATATACGTCCTTTTCTAGAACACTTAAAACAGACCAGCTCAGAAGGTATTCTTTTTTTCTTGTTGCCAGTTCTGGTGTCATAGGGGCTTAAAGCCCAAACTGCAGCCCAGGTGACCCAAGTTTAACTTGTATCTCAGGCACTCAATATTACTGGCAGGGAGGATAGGTGGGACAATACTTGAAAAGGAGTAGGGCAGAAACACAGACACTGCCATTATGTCTCAGAGAAGAGGCGCTGATGCTGTTCAATTTTCTGGAGGTGAAGGCTAGGCTCACCATGCAACTAATGGTGGTATCTGTTATAGTGAGTGTGCAAAAGCATGCACTTGCAAGGAGAAGACATTATGGACCACCTTAGTGATGCAGTTTGCTCATCCTTCTTCTCAATGTGTAAGGTTAAGTCATTCTAATTTGCAGTTGCCAGGGTGTCAGCAAGAGGACAAAGCACCATCATGATTGCATGAATAATATACTCCATGGATATTCCTCACATTAATTCTGAGTAGAATCCCCAGAGCAGAAGAAGGAATGGACACTGTCTAATTGAGTGGAAGCATCATGGTCAATAAGCATGGTGAAAATATAACCTATAATTTTTTTTTCTTGTTTGCCAGCAAAGCAACATAGGTAGATGAAAGCTTGTTTTAGTCCTTATAGCATGCATGTCTAAGTTAGGGTTAGCAATTTCTGTAACTGATGGTCTGCAAATACAACTAGTTTTTTCAGAAAACGTGCAGTCACTCTAAAACATACACTTTCTTAAGTTATTAAAATTTAAACTCACATACAGCCAAGATTACTAAAATTTCACTTACACTCATAATCATCAGCCCCATTTTCCCATTTTCTACATGGAGTGAGGGTGTTGTGACAACTGCGAACAGCTCTCTCGATTCAATGCCACACTCCTGCTTTCTTTGACACTCATGCCTGACTGTCACAGATCTTCTCTCACACAATCCATCCATCTCTTTGCTGGATGTCCTTGTTTCCTCTTACCTTCTCCCTGTCTGTCCCAAATCCTCTTCACCAGATTGTCTTCTCCTTTTCTGCAGATGTGACCAATCCACCATAGTCTTTCTTTGACCTTCTCTGCAATTAAAGGTGTTTTTACTTCTGCTCTTATGTCCTTATTCCTTAATCTGTCCCAAAGTATGCATCCTACAACCCATCTCAGACACTTCATCTCCAACACCTCTAGCTTCATTGACTGCTCTGCCTTTACTGCCCAGGTTTCTGTACTCTACAGAAGTACTGGTTGCACCACTGTTTTGTACACCTTACTTTTCAGCTTCTTTGACATTCTTCTGTCACATACTATGCCTGACACTCTGTGCCAGTTGGTTGCAGCCCCACTGAGTTTAACTTTGAACTTCTTATTCAGACTTCCGTCCTACTCAACCACCCTGCCAAGATACGTGAAGCTGTTAACCTTTTCCACTGTTTTCACTTCTATCTCAATTCCCAGCTTTATTTGAACTCCACCATTTACTGCCATTACAACTGTCTTATCTGCACTCATTATCATCCCATGTGCCTTCAGTTTTCCATTCCATTCCCCTATCCTTTGCTGAAGTTCTTACTCAAATTCTGTCTGTAATGCTACATCATCTGCATAGAGCAATCTGTTCCCTCCAAACTGTTTGCTAATGTAGTCCATCACCACCATGAACAGCAGCAGAACCCTATTGCAAACCTTCTCCCACTGGGAACCCCTCTGTGAGACCAAACACTGTCTGTACTTGAGTCATTGGGTCCTTGTACACAGCCTGCATTAATTTACCAATGTTTCTGGGACTTCATGCTACAGCAGGACTGCCCAAATCAGCTTTCTTGGGACCTTGTCATATGCTTTCTCAAAGTTTAGGAATGCCCAGTTGGACTTTTTCCTAATTTCTAGATTCTTCTCAACTATCTCTCTCATTGCAAACATCAAGTCACGTATGCTGCATCCTGATCTGAATCTGAACTGCTCATCTCCTTTCTTACATTCTACTACTCTGCATATCCGTTTATCAATCACCCTCTCCAGAACTTTCATGCAATGTGACAGGAGTCTGATGCCTCTGCACTGTCCACAGTTGTGAATGTCCCCTTTGTTTTTGAACACTGGCATGAGTATGCTTATTCTCCAGTCATCTGAGACATGCCTTTCTCTACACACTGATATGAGTATGCTCGGGAGCCATTTCTTCCCTAACTCACCCAACATCTTTATCATATCTGCTGTGACCTCATATGAGCCTGCTGCTTTCCCTGATTTCATTTTTCTTAGCACTGTTCTTACTTCTTCTATGGTAGACTCCTCTTCTTCTCTCACTATAGGCTGTGAATGGGGCAGTACTACGTCTATCAGATTTTTTTTTCATTCAAAAACTGCTGGAAGTACTCCTTCCATCTACGTTTGATGTCCTGTAGACTGGTGAACAGGTTGTTGCTGTCTCTCTTATGAAGGGTGTTAACTATCTTCTTTATCTTCACATCTTTGCCTTGCAACCTGATGTAGTTTCTTTATGCCATCTATTGACTTACTTTCCAGAAGCTGATAGAGTGCTTCTGATGCCTTGTTCTTTTCTATTGCAACTGCTCTCTTATTCTCTTTGTTAGCCAACCAATATTCCTTCCTAGTTTGGTCTTTCTTTTCTACCTCCCTCTTTTTCCTGAATGCCTTCATTCTTCTGATGACTTCCTGTGCTTCTGTATTCCACCACCAGCTTTCCTTATGTACCTTATTTCCATACCAGGCTCAGCTGATTTGAAGCACTGCCATTCTTCTTCAACTCCACCTATTTCCTCTTCTTCTTGTGGTACTAGAGCCCCGAGTGGTTCCTTGAACTGTTGTCCTTTCTCTCCAGTCAACTCCCAGGTTTTTAGCCTGGTCTCTGTTAACCTTAGAACCTTCTCTGACCACTGTTTGCTGGTGATTGTGGCAACCAGTGGTTTATGCTGTGAGCCAACTGTTTCACTGGGGATGACTTTGCAATCACTGATTCTACCCCAGTGCCTTTTCCGTACAAGGGCGAATTTTACCTGAGTTGCATGTTGGTCACTCTAGTATGTGATCTTGTGACTGTCTCTCTTTCTGAACCATGCATTAGCAACTATCAAGCCATTTGACAGACACAAGTCTATAATGGCCTCTCTTTCTTTATTCCTGTTGCCCCACCTGTTTGGACCCAGGCAGACCTCATATCCTGTTCTATCTGTCCCGATATGCACATTTAAGTCATCCATTATTAACACCAATTCACGCTGTCCTGCAACTGCTGTCTGAATGCACTGTTTTACTCACTATCACAGCCCTATGGGATGAGATCATGAATACTGCCCTATCATTAGGCTGGAGTCTGATTACCATGAGTCTGTCACTAAGTCTGATGACATCCTTCACTGTCTTCTGAAGCCTCTCCTACACCACAATTCCCACACCATTTCTAGCCTGTCCATCTCCTGAGTAGTAGACTCTGGATCCCAAGCCAAGTGGCTTTGCTATACTACCCTTCCATTTCATCTCCTGGATACATAGAATATCCAGCCTCCTCCTTACCATCATGTCAACCACTTACACTGCTTACATATAATTCTAACCACAGTTTTAATATATGCATTGTCAGCTACTCATGACCTTACTAGTCTGTCCATACAAAATTCTCAGTTGTGAAGCTTAAGGAATTGTACTTCAGGTGAATTTGCAGTCACTGTAAATAATTCTCCTATGAATCAGCAACGCATCTTGATAGGCAGTCTGAAATACCAGTGGCCATCTAAAAAATTTAAGCAAGGAAGATGGTATGGAGACCTCCCTGGTATCTTTCAACAAGTAAACAGCTGAAGGGTCAGAATTCTGTCATCATACTTAACTGGGGCCTCATTGAAGGCATATATGAATTTAGAAGATGCTGATCTAAACATGAGTTGCCCTTTATGGTGGATGAACTAGATGAAGGGGTAAAAGTCTGTGCTCATAGAAGAAGAGATCATAGCCCCACTTTATGTCCAAATATTGATGAAAGTAATCCTGACTTGGACAAATCCCATGTTCTGGTAGTTTGAGGTGCAGAGTCCCAAAATACACAGTTTTTTTGCTTTCAGAGCACAGGTCAATATTTTCCTTCTAGGACTTCTGGACTTCTCTACCCACTAGTCAGGATAATCCACCAACATCTCAGCAAACAGTGACACTCCCATTACTCCTTCAATTTTTAGGGGCAACATTCCTCACATTTACAGTTTCCCAGGATACCAGGTATGCCTCAACATTCTCTTCCTTGCTTAGTTTTTTTAGAGGACCGTTTGTGTTTTGGACTCCCATTAAGATGAGCCAGTGGCTCCCAATTGTGGAAATATGTTGCTCCATACTTAGAAAACCTTGATCAGTGGCTGTACTCTGCATATCTTCTGTAACCCAGAAACCTTGAATCTGAAACTTCCATGCTTCTATGTTAGTGTCCATTATAGTCTTCAAAATGCACCTGTTCCCTGCTGAGACTTGCTTGCTTGCTTTGTCTCTCGCTCTGTCTCTCTTTTAAAGGGACACCCTAACATATACTGCTGCAGTATTCTCTGGCCAATAAGCCAGCACTCTGCCAAACTATTCTTAATGTGTTCTTTATTTTTAAAACTATTTTCAAATTATCTACTGTTATAATCAACATAATGTACAAATGAGTTTATGTTTAATAAGATAAAACTGGCAATTGTCCATTGACATTGGTATTCTACCCTGGTTAAAAATATAAATAAATATGTTGGCTTGCTGAAATGGCACTTGGCAATATTACCACATATGAAGCAACATGTTCTGCTTGCATATCTGCTCTGATTTTTTGCTTTTATTCTGTCAAAGCAGCAGCAACATATACAGCAAAGGTGTTTAGTGAACAGTACCACATGCCCTGTCCATAGGCTACCTGGTGTGCAGCTAACTGATATTTTATTTTTATTTGCATCTCTTGTTAGTTGCGTTGTTGAACTGAGTTTCAGATAATTTTCAGTGGAGGTCTGAGTGCTATCATGCTACGTGACTTGCTCAGAGTCACACATTAGGCAAAAAGAGTCTCTAGGAATCAAACCCAGGACTAGATTAATAAGATATATTTTTGAATCTCTCCAGCATTTTTATGGTGTTGAATTAAGTACAGAACTGAGCATTGCCTTTTGCTATATTCTCTAATATCTTGATTAGTACAGACCTCACGATTTAGCAATCAATTACACTGATTATTAATAAATGCTTTGTAGGTACCTAGTGAACATGAATATGAGAAAAGAGCTTGGAGTGTAAGTAGGCGATATTAAAAATAAATAGCTGAATGATTCTGTAGTGTGCTATGCGTGTGCATTAGTGTAAAAACACATTGCATTTTTACTATTCATTATGGGTGGCGACTCACTCAGAAGTTTGTTATCGTATTAGCAAATAACTGCAAGAAAATTATCATATTAGCAAATAATTGCAAGAATATATATTGAAGTCAAAATAGTGTTATTTAGTTCTGATACATTATAAATATTTGATAGCATGAAAAAGAAAAAGGAGAAATGTTTCCAAGCCTGACCACATTTAACACAAAAGCCCACAATATATAAAGTAATTGGTATTTCTGTAACAGTTAAAACTGATGCAGTACTGTAATGGAAGCTAATGGAAATAAATTCTATTATCCTGCTTGAATTTATGAAGTATTTGTACACAGGAAGAAGAAAAAAGAAACCAGTTGGAAAAACAGATAGATGCAATCACATATAATAAAGAACAAGAAATCATTACAGCCTCTGTCAGAGAAATACAGTGTGTGTGTGTGTGTGTGTGTGTGTGTGTGTGTGTGTGTGTGTGTGTGTGTGTGTGTGTGTGTGTGTGTGCTCGTGCGTGCATGCATGTGTGTGTGTGTGTGTGTGTGGTTCTGCTCTGTCTGTAAGCGAATATATTTTCTAGTTTCAATACAGGAAGCTAAGAAATCTCATTTCATTTCACAAACAGACAGCATCAGGATAATTTGCTCTTCTCATTTTATGAATAATATAACAACATTGCATGTCTGAAATACACTGTTCTGCCAGTTTAATTCCTCCATTTCTTTTGGGTTTCTAACACCATGATGAGAATGGGCCCCATTTCAAAGTCAAAGTATGTTTAAAGTTCATGAAATTAGTATTGTTTCTGTCTTTGATGATAGCCAAAAGTGCTCTTCACAGCACCACCAGTAATGTGACCAAAACTAACTTCTTCTGATGTTCATATGGAGTTACATTTAACGGTAGCATATCTAAATCCATCTATTCATCATCCATCATCAATCCCTTTTTCTAATTTTTGCACATGGGGTTGGGGAGTCACTTCAGCAGTGACAATCATCTCGAGCCAAGGTTTACACTGCTGGTTGGTTAGCTCTGCTGCGGTAGTTCATTCCTTCCACTTACTCGCACACACACACACGCACTCTCACCTACGGCCAATTTAGGGTGTCCATTTTACCGACTGTATGTCTTTGGAATGTGGGAGGAAACCAGATCACCCAGAGGAAACCCGCGTGAACTCAGGGAGGACATGCAGACTCCACAGAGAAGGCACCCCAGAGGAGAATTGAACTGGAGAACCTCTTGCTGTGAGGAGACAACAACGCTACTGCTGCACCACCGTGGACACCCAATATATGTGGTAGCATATCTAAATATGACTGTAAATTCTTTTTTGTGAGACCCATTGCTCCTACTACTATTGGAACTGTCTGAGTATCATTCTTCCACATTGTTTTCATTTCTGCCTGCATATCTTGGTATTTTATGATTTTGTAACTCTGTACGTAAGACACTGTAATCACTGGGTGTAGCAGTTTCAGTAATCAATCCTACTTTTGTCTTCTTTTCATGTGCTACTATATCCGTTTTTCTCATATTTATTTTATGAACTGTTGGTAATGGGTGATCTATCTAATGGATGATATAAACTTCCTCATTTTCTATAATGCTTTGTGGCTCTTATCTCCAGTGCCACTCTGCTACTTCAAATTGTAATGTTTGCATAACCCCCAGTGAAACAGTCTTGTCACATTATTATGCTTTCAGTATACAGGCTCTCTACCAATAGTGTATCACATACAGAAAAAAGATGTGTGACTATTTCCAATTCTGTTTTACAGAACTTACATTTGTCTGTTTCTCCAGCATGTTCAATGGACTTTGTAAACCAAAGTGTACATAGTGTGGGATGCTGTCAAATGCGTTTTTGTAGTCTATCCATGCCATTCTTAGATTCTTCCCCTTTGTATAATTCTCCATTATGACTTTATTTAATAAATGATCATTTGTTCCATATGACTTTCTTTTATTACTCTTTTGTTCTATTGCCATGATTGAGTTTTCTTCTAAATGACTAAACTCTATCAGCATCAATTTCAGTACATAGTTTATACATCACTGGAAGCAAGTTATTCATTTATAGTTTTTAGGAAAGCTTGTATGTTCATTCTTAAGGAGGAGGAGTGTTGTTTTCCTGTTGTTGACCAGGCTGGTATCTGTTTAGGATGTGCACAGAAATAGTTCTTACTCAGGACTAAATCTTCATTTAAAGATGTTGATACTTTTAGTCAGAGGTTAGGTACTGTGTCTGGGCCTGGGGTTTTCCATTTAGGATCTTTTTCTTAATTTTTGTTTCAGTTTCTTGGCTGTTACTTCATCCTATTTCATATCTTCTACATTTGAACTTCTTACTGTTTCTTTTACTACTTCTGTCTATTCAGCATATTTGTTATGTTCCACAGGGTCTTCATAGATATTTCTCTAGAATGTGTCTATTTCTTCTTTTTTGGTGGTATTTCTATTCCTTTTGCCTTGTTTCCCAATTGTCTATAAAACTTTCTGGGTCACCAATTAATTACTTATGTTGTACCGTTTCTTTATATTTATCTGTATATCTTCTAAGTTTTTCTGCTTGCGCTGATATATTTAGTTTATTATTTGCAACAGTGTATGATAGATCCTGGTCTGTTTTGATACTGTGCATTGCTTTTATCATGTCTATCTTTCTAAGTATTTTTGTTGACGTGTTCCCCCTTCTGTACTCTTCTAACAGAGACACTTATTGTCTTAATTGCTTTAAAATTTTCTCTGTTCGATACTTCCATGATGGCATTTGATTTCTTCCCTTCCTTTCCCTTATTGCCCTGTATTTTTTTTTGTAAGACTTTATCTGTTATTAATTTAGAGGCACAGTAATAAATCCTATTTACTTCTGTTATATCACATGAATTTATGTCAATAGTCTCGATTCCTGTGTTCATTTATTTTGTCAAAGTTCTAACATTTTGGGTCTTGTTGACTTTCTGTAATCTATTTCTTTCATTGATCTTAATATGTCTATCCATCTCTCTTAAATCAAGCAACTCTCCCCTCAGATCATTTTCTTCTAAACTAAGGGCACATTCTTTGTTTTCCATTTCCTGCAGACATTCTACAGAAAGTTTTATGAATTTTTTCTGCAACATAATCTCTTCAGCTTCATCCTGTGTCAACCTTTGCTGTTTCATAAGGGAACTCACTGGCCTATCAGTTCACAACATTGACTGCATCAGAGTTGCCATCGTTTCCTGCGCCTTCCCCTTGCTGTGCAACTCCAACTGAACTTTTGTAGTGGTTTCTGACTGAAGGCTTCAAAGTATTTTCATATGACAACTAATCAGATGCTTCTCATTCCACCAGTTTCTACTTAATTTGGGGGCTCATTGTTCTATCATGTTGTGATGTTACCAGAGCTGGATTTACTACACTAAATCCTTCAATTCTCAGGTAATCCATAACTGCACCTTGTTTTTCTTTAACATCTCCATTACTACTCCTCTTTTCTACTTTCCCCCTTTATTTTCTTATTTTTTGTGTTGTAAAATCTTCTATAACTGTATGTCATTGCCTGTATTTTTCTTCAAATACCTTTGTTGCTGTTTTTTTTATTTTATTTTTTGTACTAATTAATTTTGCTTTCTTCTTTGCATAACTATTGCACCATGTTAAACCTCTTTTTCTGTCCCATATCTGTAGTTCCTCTTCAGATGTATTAAGCTCCTCCTGTTTCTCCTTAGTTTGGGGACTTGTTATTCTATCATGCTGTGATATAACCTGTGTTAGACTTTCTACACTTTGCAGGTGTTCCATAACTTCAGCTTCTGTTTGTTTTAATTTCTACATTCCTAATCTTTTGTTTTATGCTCCCTTTTGTGATCTTATTTTTTGTGTTGTGGATGCCTTTACCTGTTTTTTTTTTTGTTTGTTTTTTATGATTAGTTTGGTTTTCTCCTTTGCATAAATATTGCACTGTATCAGATTTCTTTCTTTTCCATGTCCATTTTTTATACATTTCAAAAATCTCTAGGTTTTGTTCTTTATATTTTCATACTTCCTCAGTTCTTTTTTTTCAAATGGCGCAATGTGTCTTTATCTATATAATGTTTTCATGAATCTTTTATATTAATTAGCACAAATCTGCATTTGAAGCTTTTGACTGTTGTGCTTGTGCAAGTATATTTCTTTCTTCTAATTTCTCTCCTAATCTTTTTGTTTATCTTCTATCTGGAAATTCTGGGCTTCTTGCATAAAAGTAGCAATATGTAATTTCTTTCTTATCCTCAATAGTGTACTCTATCATCTTTATAGCTCTTATTGTCCTGTCAGTTTTGGTGTTTTTGTGGGGTCTATATTAGAAAACCGAAAGTTTTCTTCAGCGAATGCTCACATGAGCGAAAACGCTGGACATCAAAATCCTTATTGTGGGGGGTGCAGCCACCCACACCCCCCCCAACTCCAAGATCGCACAACAGTGAGGAAAGAGCAAATATCCCATTCCTCACTGTACCATGACCCCACAAACACCCTTTTGATGTCCAGCGTTTTTGCTCATGTGAGTGTTTGCTGAAGAAAATTTTTGGTTTTCTAAT
This sequence comes from Protopterus annectens, assembly GCF_019279795.1. Taxonomy (NCBI): domain Eukaryota; kingdom Metazoa; phylum Chordata; order Ceratodontiformes; family Protopteridae; genus Protopterus; species Protopterus annectens. Next base: position 819,000,734 of record NC_056751.1, on the reverse strand, counting down.
AAAGACCCATTTTTGTGGACCACTACGTCCTACTACAACAGGAGGCCATCCTCCCCCTGAGCCTGCCCTAACCCATTTTAGGAATGTTTCCGTGTCTTGAGGATTCTGCACTGTCATTTTTTCCAGTGCACCTACCAGAATTAGGAATTTTAGGAACTTTTTTATCCTGGGACTTGTGCTCCCAGCTGTCTTTTTTTTAATTTTTTAACCCACCTCTGTTCATGATATATGCCACATAAAATACAGTCTATATATCAGTGTCATCTGGGTGAGATTTTGTAAAAATAGGGTCCACCTTGTGAAGGTACTCACCAAGACATGAGTATGAATTCAATTCTAACAATACCACTCTCATTTGCTTGATGATTTTCTCTCTCCTTTCAGACCCCTGTTCTGTGGTATATGGCCTGTCTGAGGAAACTGTAATGTTCTTAGTGCTGTTACTATTTAAAATAATTTTCTCATAATTAATATTTTTAATACAGTTATTATAGAAAAACATATATATCAGATGCCAAGCATGCAGTCAGTCACAAGTTATAACATTGTTTTTAGCACATTGGAGAATGTTATATGAAAACCTACTATACTAGCAGACATGATGTTAATTGTATAAAGGAAGTGAGAGTATGGGAAAGAATTAAACAGTAGATATGCATGCAGTAAAGCAGAAATAACAATGTGGGATTTGTTTTTTTTTTACATACTACAAGGTTGGCACGCATTGTGATGTAGGGAGAGAAACCCCTAACTATGGCCCAGTTGAGCCAGATTTTATTAGCAGCTCAGGCATCTGAAGTACTGGCATTGGGCACTGGTTGTGCCCATCCTGGGCACAGGGTGTTTACTGTAGATGCTTCTTGAGAGGAGACATGGTCCACAGAGAGGGACTAGCCCTTGGATGTATGGTGATGAATGCAGGGGAGAGTGTGGAAAGAAGGGCAGGTTGCATATACCCCCTTAGCAACAAAAGCAGTTAACAGTAAGATACTTAGGATACCATTAAGGATTATGCAGGCCACAGCTCACTTGGAGAGATTTGGAGTGGGGGAGCAAGTACACCCAGTGATGTGGCGGCACTGTGATGATCAGAAATGATGAAGCAGTAAGGGGAATGAAGAAGAAAACCATACTGCAGTGATGAGGCGAGCAGAAATGAAAAAGCTGAAGTGAAATGACATAAAGGTAGGTGACATGGGTGGGAGTATGAAGGAAGATGATTCAAAACAGTCGTAAGGAAATATTACTTCACTGAAAGAGTAGAGCAGTCATGAGCAACATTGCTTTGTGCAGTATTACAGTTTACATCAATAAATGGGTTCAAGGATTCCTTGAAAAGAGGGAAATAGGTAGGACAGGAGTAAATCTGAGGTAGATGTTAAGTGACTATACATTTTGAGAGGAATTAACAAACTAAATGTATTTTCCTTATCCCTGTTTGCAGGTTAACTAATAGATATAGCCTAGTCATTATATGTGAATAGGCTAGCCACAAATACGTAGCAACAATGGCTAAAATGATACAAAAGTGTTTATTTATTTTCTGTATAGCAGGACTGCCGATAATAGCTTTTCAAGGTTCTATAGTAGCAGCAAATAGGTGATTCAGATATTTTTTTCTTCTGGAGAAGAATATCATTGCTAAAGGTCAGCTTGTGGCAGAGATGAAATTACTTTTGAAATTCTTGAACTCTGCAGTGACAATAAATGTTAAATGCACTTAAAACTATCAGTATAAGAAAGAACCCAAAAACAGAGTTAAACTGAAAAAGAACAGTTTTTCTTAGCATAATACTTTTAACTTTAGACAGTGCACGCTGTTACAGCACTACATTTCATAAAAGAACAGAATCCAAATTAAGCACAAACTGTATTTCCCCCCTCAAAGAAAAAAAAAAGAACTATATACCACTATATGTAAAACAATCTCCAAGATGCTATATCAAAAACTACAATAGTAAAATTATATGCATATATTTTTTACTTGCATTATTTGATGTGGAACTAAACTATAGCTATGGTGGACCAAAGGGGGCGACTACCTCCATTGCATTTTGTTAAGGAGCATGTTCAGCACCTCAGAAGACATTCCAGTCAAGTGTGACTGCACTACCTGCATTAATTCAAGTAGCTGACTTATATCATGGCTGCTTAGTTGAATGTTTTCTGTCTTTAGATGCTAGTATCTGTAGTAACTGTAGTTTAAAACAGTTCAACTTTGGGTTGTGGGGTTTGCCAGTCCTGGAGCTGCTAATAATGTCAATTGAGCTAGCAGCTCTGATTTGATGATCAAGAAATAAAACAATAATGGTATTAGTCTGGAGTTCAAAGTGTAGAATACCTCAGGCACTTTCCAAAAGTACCTCCTGTATGTTCTGTATGAGTCAGTCACTGTGCCATACCTTGACCTATGGGCAAGAGGTAAGTCTAGTGTCACTCATGGGTTATAGGATGAGGTATCGGCTTTTCAGGTTGAGATCCAAGACACATAGTTCAGGCATTGACTTCCAGATGGCCTTCTTTCACCTCTGATACCTAACCTTTTTTTCTCGCTTTTTTGTTTTCTCTACCACAGAGTACCCTTGTTTAACTTTCTCTTTTCTTCCCCTTCCTGAAACATTTGTGATAAATCATAGAGTTTTGTTTGGGCTGCTTTATACAAATGCAATATATTTCAACTAAACTGAACACTTTTTAGTATTATGTCTACGGTGTCTCAGCTGCTTGTAGTGTGACTGTCTACTAATGTCAGCTATTTTTGCCACTAGGGTGTTGCATCTTTACAATATCTCCTTGGTGAAGGATTATTTATTTCATGCATTTTGTGTCATGATTATTTATTTATTTATTTTGCCTGTTCCTCTGAGAGTGTTTCAATTTTTCCATGAGAACTGACATCTGTTTAATTTGTTGCAAAGCCAACAAGGTAGGGAATGCTGTTTTTATTCTTTGAACCATCAAACTCCGAGCAGGTGATAACTCCACTGGCAGCAGAGATGTATTCTAGGCGTATCCTCCTTGTCATCTAGGATGCATGTTTTCACAAGATTTCTTATTGTTTTGATGCCCCTCTTAACTGGACCAATGTTCTACAGATGTCTTCTGCTTTGGGCAATGTAATAAGATTCCTTTTCCAAGTCAAATCTGAGGAATTCTGAATTTTTAAACTGTGAGTCATTATCAGCAGTGACGGCTTTGGGTATTCCATGTCTGGCAAGAATACTTTCCTGATACCAGTCACAGTCTTGGTAATCATATATTTTTAGTCTGGATACCTCAGAGTAGCTCTATTAATAGTCAATTCAAATTGGATGTGATTATCCCATTTCTGCAATACGTTACATCATCTTTTACTTAGGGATGGTCTGGTATCTCATATGGAATCATTTTATCTTGAGATACTGTCTTTTCATCGTGTCATGCATGATGCAACACCTAATCAGTTCTTTGATTTGAGAATTCCAGGCCAAAGCATGACATTTTTGTTCATTCTTAATACTTTACAATAACCATACATGCCTCATATAATCAAGCTAGTATTTTTCTTAGGGATAGAGGCATAACTACTCTGTTATCTTTAAATAGCAGTTCAGCAATATAACTAATTTCATCCCAGGCAGTAAAATATAGTTGTACAGCTAAAAGGAGAGTATGCTGCTCTTCAGTCTACAATTTCAGAGTTGCTATTGTTAACTTCTCCTTTTCAGGATCACTTTCAGGCTGATTTTTTTAATTTTGTCTGTGTCTCTTCTAACATTAGCAAATGTTTGACTAGTGCCATCACTTCCGGGTTATTATTAAAAAGATTTCAGTGGTTTCCTTCACATGTGCTCATTTCAAAGCTTCAGCAATATACATCTGCTTTCCAGGATTATATGTCAAAGTTAAATAAAATTTCTAGAGGCTCCGTAGTGTTCTGTACAACCTTAGTAGTTACTGATACAGTGTTTATGTAAAATGTACTGAAGAAACCTGTGGTTGCATTCTACCAACATATGGCATCCATGTACGTATTCACAAGATTTTTAATAACCATACACAATGGCCAAAAGTTATTTTTGTCTCTATGTATATTGTGTCCATACACCTGTCAATGCTCCAGATCTGTATGCTATGGGAAATAAATAAAAATGCTTCTGAGAACTGTAACACACCACTCTCATGTAAAATAACCAAAGGGCCAAAACTGCACCACTCCACACTTAATTTAATGAAAAAGACACAAAATAAATTCACTGCTAAGTCCTTTCATCCTTTATATTAAACAAGACTTCTTCAAAACAGTTACACAGTCTTAAATGTCTAATTTGAAAATCTTTGTTTAACCATGTGATCTATTATATAATTTCAAACCAAGACTAAAAATAGGTGTCTGGATGTTTTTTAAAATAACACACAAAAGTAACACAGAGTGTATCGTAACCACAAAGTATAACAAAGTATTTAATTGCTGTAACATATGCATAAAGTATTACAAAAATAACCATATAAAAAGAAAGTATAAAAACATATAAAGAATGTGCAATTTTGAAATTATTTTGATCTTAAACCAACAGTGACTTCATTTCTAATACTCAAGTCAAAGAAAAAACCTAATTTAACCCAAAGGGAGCTTTGGTGTTGCTTTTAGTCACCAAAACAGTTATCTGATTCCTAGCTGCTCACTTTGTGCTCCTCGCTGTGATGTAGAGTTACTTTCTCTAAGATCTGAAAAAAAAATCTGTGATCAGAATACTGGTAAACATGTTTAATAATACATTATTTAGATTTTGCCTTTTAATATCCTAAGTATGCTCATATTTTCTTTATTTAAAAGTTATTTCAGTTTTACCAAAATAAAACGTGGAGCAGTCCTTTCATGTAGCAAGATAAAATACCACTTTGATTTCACAATTAAAGTAACCAGTTATATTTAAAAAGGGCCATTCCATAAATGACCATCTCACAACTTTCCTTTATAGAAGGGCACTGATCACATCTACCACATTTCTAGGTCCTTCTCTTTGGCCTTGGGGCACTCAATTTAACCTTTCATCCTTCTATTAGGTCTTTGAAATTTCTTCCCTTTTTATACACAAATCTGGGTTTTTCACCTACAATAGAAAAGAAAGAAAAAAAGTTACTGTTTGTCGTTTTTGCATTTAAGTTACCTGTAACACATTGCATTTAAGTTACCTGGCACTTGCTCACTAAAGCAATTATATAAGTCAGCACTAAAAAATTAAAAGCACTACGCCCTCACAAACTCCCCTTGAGTACCTTGTTCCCCATTGGCCCTTTTTTTCAATTATAAAGGAATTCCCAATACTATTCTAGCATGCCCAAAGGTCAGTTGTCAATCTCCTCTCCGGTCCAGCTGGTGAATCTGGGAATCTTGAGGCAATGTTACAAGTGCCTCATGTACACAAACAACCCTCTCCTCCTCCCAACAAATTCCAACACATGTGAGAGATGCAACCATATAGCCAAACTGGAGGCTGAGCTCTCTCAACTCAGTACTGGTGTAACCAGTCAGGAGGAGAAGGAAACCATACTCACTACAATTCCAGTCTCACATAGACCTACCACGACAGCAAACCAAACACATAAACACACAAAACATACTCGGAGGCTCTAAATAAAAATCTGCCTAAGCAGCAGAGACCTCCAAAGCAGACACCCAAGCAACCGCTACCCCAAAACAAAACACGTGCAACACATAGCTCACAAAGCCAGTGTGCCGAACAGTCACAGCCCTTAAGGCTAAACAACACACCTGATACACTTGTAATAGGTGACTCTATCATCAGGCACACTGATGTCCTGCTCACCAGGCTGAACAAGGAGAAGGTCACGGTGAGCTGCCTGTCGGGCGCTAGGATCCACCACATAACACAAGCACTCAGGTCACTCCAAGGCAAGTACAAATATGACTCAGTCATTGTCCATGCTGGTGTGAATGACCTGAGACGTACCTCCCTGGACTACATGGAAAGAGACATAGAGGAGCTCTCTGAGCATGTAGCCCAGGCCGTTATGACCCTGACCTTGTGTAGCATCTTACCCTCACCAAGAATGATGCCACAATATGAAGACAAGATGATCAATTTCAACAATTGGCTTAAGTATTGGTGTTATTCAAAGGGGATCTAATGCCTGTCAGCATGGGATGACATGCTCGACAAGCCACGATGCTTCACTACGGATGGCTTACACGTGTCACCCCTGGGCTTTCGGATATTGGCAAAGGCTCTTGCTACCCCCATAGTGCCTTTTTTAGGCAAGGCTCAAAAGACAAACACACCTCCATAGGTATCACAAGGGATAAGAAACTAAGAGTAATGCTACTCAACGCCAGAAGTCTAAACCTCAAGATGCACACACTCGAAACTCTCCTTAGCATGGAGAACATCGATATCTGTGCAGTAACAGAAACCTGGTTCAAGGCTCCCGAGAGCACCCCAGCACTACCAGGTTATACCTCATACCATGATTTTCGGCCCCAAAACTTGGACCGAACCACAAAAGGAGGGGGAGTATCAATATTCATCAAAGATACCCACACCTCCAGGTTGGTGCCACAGCACGAAGCATCAGAGACTATCCATGTGCAACTAACAGTGGGTAAAACTGCCTTCCAGTTTATAGCCTGCTACAGACCACCCTCCCAAACACAAGAACCCCACTCGACCTCCCTGAGAATACTGGAAAATATGAAGGTTTCTCCAAACACCATTATATTGGGCGACTTCAACTACCCAAACATAGACTGGGAGCATTACTCTAGCTCTAACACCCTAGCCCAAAGGTTCCTAGAATTTATAAACTCAAATGCTATGGAACAACTTGTTACCACTCCCACAAGAGGGGAAAACATACTGGACCTGATCATCACCAACATGGGGACACTATGCTCCAGACCAGAAGTGTATCCCTCACTGGTAAGATCAGACAATAAACTAATCTCACTGGATATTCACATCCCGACCCCACCCCCTGCCCAGAAAACCACAGTGAAAAACTTCTCTAAAGTAAATTTCACACGCCTCAAAACCGAGGTGGAATCCTTCAAAGCCCCCGGGCCTGTGGAAAATACGGCCCAGACCGCAGAATCCTTTATAAATGCATTCTATGAACACCTTCAGGAATGCATGGATCATGCAATCCCAAATAAAACCAAGACCCAATCCTCCAAAGGCAGACGCCCTGTCTGGTGAACCCCAGCCATAAACAAACTATACAACAGAAGGAGGAAGCTACTACATGATAGAGCAAAATCCCAAAAAGGGAAGGCATCTCTGATCAGTATTAGCAAAAAACTATGGGCACTCATAAAATCGTCTAAGGCCATCTTCGAGAGAAAAATTGCACAGGACACTAAGGATAATCACAAGGCTTTCTTTAGTTATGTTAGGAACCTGGGTGGGAATTCCCAGATATGCTCAGAATTAGTCCAAAATGACAAAAAATACACCAAACCCACAGACATTGCCAGCATCCTAGCTGACAGGTTCAGTACAAACCCCCCCCTCCCCACCAAAAGGGCAAATATCTATCCCAACAGAGTGCTGCCCCCCTGACATCTCAGATGCTCAGGTAAGAGCCGCCCTCTCCAAAGCAAAAAACACAGCATTAATGGGACCAGACGGTGACCCAGGCTGCGTCCTACATGAACTCCAAGAAGAGCTAAACCCAAACATAAAACTACTGTTCAATCTCAGCCTTACTACAGGATATGTACCCAAAGAATGGCGTACAGCAACAGTGGTCCCTCTCCACAAAGGTGGTGCCTCAACGGATCCTGGAAACTATCGCCCCATAAGCCTGACTAGCTTGGTCTGCAAAGCTATGGAAAGGATCAACATGGACCTCATAAATAAAGATATTGGGGACCTACAGACACTGGATCCTACCCAGTTTGGCTTTGTTAAGGGCAGATCCTGCCTCTTAAACCTGGTCGATTTCTTTGAAACAGTCACCAATGCCATTGACGAGGGGAAGGTGGTCCACACAGCCTACCTGGACCTCGCAAAAGCCTTCAATAAAATACCCCACTTGGGCATTATAGATAAGCTCACCAGCTTAAATATAAACCCCTATGTCACTAGATTGGTTGCAAACTGGCTCAAGGACAAAACCCACATGGTTAGAATTGCTGGATCCATGTCAGACTCCAAACCAGTTACAAGTGGTGTCCCACAAGGCTCAGTCCTGGGACCTCTCTTGTTCGGTATATATTTCTCAGAGGTACAGGCCAACATGGAAGGACTGTGGCTGACCAAGTTCGCAGATGACTGCAAACTAGGCACCATAATCAACTCTCCAGCTGACACAAGCATCCTACAAAAGGGCCTCATAGAAACAGACAACTGGTGCCAGAACCATGGCCTCAAGCTAAACACCAAAATGTGTATAGTCATCCCCTTTGGCAAAAACAAAGTGCCCACAAATTACCACATAGGTGGTAATCCATTAAGTACAGAAGAAGTAATTAGGGACCTGGGGACCCAAGTTGATGGCAATCTCTCATTTGACAACCACATGGCCAAAGTGGTTAGAAAAACATTTTATATAGCCCACCTAATCATGAAGGGATTCACATCTAGATCAGGGGAGGTCATTGTGCCTCTTTACTCATCCCTCATCAGGCCCATAATTGAGTACAATGCCCCTTTTGGGATGTACCTTACCAGACACCTGCAGCAAATGGAAAGACCCCAAAAGTACCTCACCAAGAGGATCAAAGGGCTCAAACAGATGCCATATGCTGCCCGGTTAAAGAAACTCCAGCTCTACTCAGTGGCATACCGCCTGCTCAGAGGCGATCTGTGCCTGACATATAAAGCCATGTCCAACCCGGAATTAATGGACATGCTGCACCTCAGAAAATCCAAAGTCCATCGAGCTACGCCGAGAGACTTGAACCTCAGCACTGAAATAAATAGGACATGCTGGAGGGACAGATTCATAACTCAGAGGCTCCCTTCACTCTGGAATAAAATCCCAGTCCAGGTTAGGCAGAGTCCCACATTGACTCTCTTCAAGAGGAATCTTGATGAGTGGATGGGAGATCATAGGTTTACCCCGGCTATCACTTCTGTGTCACTGTTAGACAGAGGCACAGTATACTAACCTCAAAAAAGGGCATAGCAAAATTAATTGAAAATGGGTGGTGAAAGCCAAACACACTCTGGCTAGGCTTATAAATGCCCTAGGGCAGATAGCCTAGTATGAACCTATGAACCTATGAACTAGGGGTAAAGTTACTAAAGTTAAAAATGTTCCATTGTGTACTGATCACTGCCATAATGGAATAACTATCCACTGAATAATTCATGCTTGTTGCTTTTCTATAACTGTCATTGATTACCAAGTTCCTTCACAAAAGTTATTCTCTGCCTAACCCAACAACGGTGTATGTATTCCCTCCATTATTTTATGAATCACTTTGTTCTGAGTGTTAATCAGAATCTTATCAAGATACCTTCACCTTTTTAACTTGTTTTTCTTCTTAGTGTTTCAGTCTCTTTAAAGAACAAATTGTCCTCTCAGACCTTCTTTGCAAGGTGTTCCATCTGTCCCTTAACTAGGGCTTTTTTTGATGACAACTACTATAGTGTAGGAGGGAATTAGAGTAAGTGGATTTTCAGAAATTTTTAGAAACAAACTAATTTTTCACCAAGTCCTAAGTTATTGTGCATCCGGATAAAACAATTCTGTATCAGGCATCTTGTGAATAAAATGAAAACAAGGTGTGGTGTTATTAATATAATCAAGAAATTCATCATGATTTTCTTTAGTGTCAGTCTAAAATATAGCTATATCATCCAGGAACCTGGTACACAAATTCCAGGAGTTCACTAACATATTTTCTCTCCAATTCAGCCAACATTATGTTGGTGAATATAGGGGCTGTCCCATTTGCAACTCTTAGCTTCTGTTGGTAGTGTTCCCCTTCAAAATATATGTAGTTGTTCTTTAGCACAATTTCTATTTGCTCAGTAACACAATTTCCATTTGTTCAGTTAAGGTGTTAATTTTGCTAGTAGTAATAGAACTAAATGTTGTTAAATATTCATGGAAATAAACGAGCCCTAAAGTATGGGGCTAGAAATAAATAAGTCTTTAACATATATGGTGAAAAAGTATTCTTGATCTGTATATAAATAATTTACGAGTACCAACAAAATCCCATGGGTCTTTAAGTAAATAGCCGACTTTCTCTTTTACATTATTTAATTTCATATCAGTATACTTAGCAAACTGGAATTCCATGGAAGGTTGGGCGCCGGGCTGGCAACTCGACACTGTAAAAACTCCACTGCCAATCATGAGCGGACAGGTGATACGCTGTGGTGACCCCACACCGGGAAAAGCCGAAAGAAGAAGAAGATACTTAGCAAACTGAATGTTTTCATCTACAATGGGCCTCAGAGATGGATCTACCACATTTTTATGGACCTTGGAGAAACCAAATTAGATGGAATCAAGGGCTTTTTATAACCAAAATGTTACAAGCATTACAAACAATAGTCCTTGCAAAAACATACTGTCAGTTTTCCTGTATGCTATATTTCATTTAAAGAGACTTCCTGGTATACCTTATCATTTTGCCCATGTAATCAATAACCACTAGGCCTACCCCCTTGTCAGGTTTCATAATGCTTTATGACATAGGTTCATAGATTAGTACTAAGCTAACTGCCCTTGCGAGCCATTTTAAGCCTAGCCAATTATCCCTTGTGAGACTCAAACTCTGCACCTTGTGTTTGGAAGGCAAACACCTTAACTATTAGGCCACCCTCCCAATCCCTGGGAGGTTATCACATGCTTATCATACACCAGGCCTAGCCAATTATCCCTTGTGAGACTCAAACCCTGCACATTGTGTTTGTAAGGCAAACACCTTAACCATTAGGCCACCCTCCCAATCCCTGGAAGGTGATAACATGCTTATCATACCACTCAACTGTCCAGATTTCCACAGAATGTCTTGATTTTTGCCTCATATTTTGGTCTGTTCCTCATAAAATTTGTGATTTTTCTGGATTTTGTGGTAAATCAATGAGGATTAAATTCACTAAATAATGACAGGCATTTGAGTTTCACATTTCATTTCCTTAAGAAAATGCATGGTTACACAAGACCTTTTATTCTAGCAACTTTCTAAGTTTGTAAGAGCAATATTTACAATTTGTCCCTATTTGGGGGGGCTTTGCCCCCCATTATTTTAGACTTTGTCCAGATTTTTTGTGCTAAGAGGTTGAGAGCTTTGATGCTTATACATGGAGTAATACCACTTATTTTATTTTGAAATACTCATGGTAAAGTCATCTCAGCAATTTACTTCACATTCTGGAGTCTGTGCAGATTACTCCCCTTAATGCAATGTATATTTAGCTTTGGTTTTAAACATTTCATTATTATTATTATAGGCATGCTCTTTAGCTTGAAACCTGTGAAACCAATTTACCTTCTAATTTTTGCATGCATCTCTTAGCCTGATATCAGTGTGTTGCAGCAACACCTTCTACAACTTGTTTTCTGTGCACTCAAGGATGAATATATGGTTTGAGCACAACAATAAAGTAAAGGTGGAACTGCACAGCTTATATTTCACTCTTAAAACCTTAAAAAATGCCAATTTAAAATATCACATTATGATTGAGTATCCAGTTTAAGTTCAGTATTTTTGCTATTATCAATAACATTTCTGCCCAGTGGTTACTTTCCCTGCAATACTTGATCATTATTTTTACATTTGAGAAAAATTCCTTTTACACTGTGCATGCAATAGTTGTTTCATAAAACCTTTTTCAGATACTGTGCCATTATTGTTTTCATAAGAAATAACCTCAGTGTTTTCATTAGCCATGTGAAATTGTTGGCATCTGCTGGGATTATTTTTCCAGCTATATTCTAAACATTTTAGCAAAATGAACATAATTTGCATAGATTCTATAGTTATGTTTGCAAACTAGGCAAGCTGTACATTCATGACTGACTCTTTTATCATCTCACAAACACAGACTGTACTTTTTATGTCAAATCTGTTTTAATTTTAATGGTCACCACAGTATGCATGGCAACTATATCTTATTACCTTATTGTTATGTTCAGTCTGTTTTACATTTTGATATGCATGATATACATTTTAAATTAATTGTAATGACTGTTTTAGCTACAAATGTCCATCACTTGCCAGCTCTTTTCTCTTGTATTTGAATTAATTGACTTTATACATATGCATTTTGCTTTTCCAAGAGTCAAATTATTTTTCATTAACAATGTATTTTGTACACAATCACTGTGCCCCCTCAGACAGTTATATACTTTATTAGTGAATCAAGCAGATTTCCAAACTAGCAATTGTTTGCATTTTGTCTAATTCAAATATCAGTAGTATTATTCTCCCCTCAATTTCTTGTAAAAAGTTGTAATATAGAATTATTTCTTTTTAATCCACGGTACTCCTTAAATTTCTGCCTTACTTCATAGAGGTCACTTTTTTAATTTTCTAAAAGTCTCCAATGACGTCCAGTTTTGTGCTTGTTATCCTAAATGTCCAGTTTGTCAGAAGAGATAAAAATGCTGCTGCTGTCATATTTGTGGTAATTTTGTTGGTTGTATGTCTATATGAAAATGTAACAAAGAACAAAATGTATGCATTACACAGAAAAAATGAATTACGGAGTCATCTTTTAAATATCAGTTGTATTTCTCATATTGCATTTAACATTCTTAGATTTGTTTCTGTAATGTCTATATTATTGTTCTTTCATACTTTGAATGCAATATTCATCTTTTCCAGTTGCAGAGCTGTTCTCTCCAGACCTCAGCTGAAAAGGGGCTATGCCCAGTCATACTCTCCTGGATATAGATAGCTACATAGATAAATAAATATGTCTTCACTTTCACCACCATGTAGTGTCTATGAATGTTAAATGCATGAAATAATAACATAAAAAAATCCAAGATGAAGCAAGCTGTACTGAAGAGAAGCTTTTTTTCAGAAAAATGTAAAAAAAAAAAACAGCAACTTTAGAAAGTGGACCTTTTTAGAGATCCGATGGTTATGTACTAGAAGCTACAACTAATGAAGAAAGCACACAGAGAACCTTATTCTTTGAATAGCAATGTAGCTTATAGGGATATTGACTGGCAACAGCTGTTGCCTTCATGATGTCAATCCACAACTGAGCAATGGAGTAACAGGAGGTCTGGACAATGGGCAGTGCAATATTATGTCATACAGCTGTTGATGAAAAATAGCGAAAAAAAAAAGAAAAAGCAAAATGCTGTGTGTGTGTGTGTGTGTGTGTGTGTGTGTGTGTGTGTGTGTGTGTGTGTGTGTGTGTGTTTGTGTGCATTTCGGTGAAATGCTAGTTTAACAATGTAAGCTTGGTAATGAATTGAAAGATGATAAGCTAAGGTCTAGAATACACCATGCACTATGTAACTAAAATATGATGCCAAGTATTAGCACATATTAGATAAAAGTAAAGCACATAGTTAATGTACTATTCAGTCAAATCCAATGCAAAATAAGATCATAATAAACAAAGTCCACATCCAGAAATATCTTGGACTGACTGGACTCTTCACTTTCCTTCAAAGTGCACACTGAACAAATGGTAGGTAAAGTAACAGTACAACTTGGAGCTCGCTGCACCATCTGTAAACATCTCACGCCATGCTCAAGAAAAGCCCTAGCTGCAAGTGTCAAAATCTCCAGGCTTGAAAAAGTGGCAATGGATTAACCATAGTAGCATTAAATGTAATCCAGAACACTTAGCTGACAAAAAAAATAGTTAATAACGTGTAAGCTTTTTATCTCCAGCCCCTTAGCCTAAGCATCACTGCAGAATCCTAAGTAGAGCTTATTGTCTACCTATCCCTGTCCTGCCTCAATCATTCCGTTATCTCTTATATTTAAACTCCTGCAACACATATACATTAGCAAACAAATCAGCATGGTACAACTTTCACTCAAACACCATGGCTCTCTCACACTTAAAAGATCACAATTCATCTTACTTATTTATGAAAAACATTTCAGAAAGACAACCCCTACTAAAACTACCTTCTCACAGTTTACAGGTTTATTAACATGCTTTAAAGATTGTGTTTAAATGTATTGCTACACTTTCTATGGATAATAAAACTTAAAGATGGGAATAATCTGTTTAAAACAAAAAATGTTTTTTTTTTGCAATTAATTTTGTTTATAATTATGGCCCTTTTAATTTTTCTTGAAGATGAAAACTCTTGACATGACATTACAAAAGACTGAAACCATAATGCCTCGTTAACTGCATTAGTTTATAAGCTAGTATTTTTCCATGTTAAGTGCAGCAACGAGGAGTCTTATCAGATATCCCTCACAGCTGGAACACCCTACAATGAAAACTAATACACGATGATTTATTGGAGAAGCTATAATATAAGTAAGCAACTGTTCTTCTAAAAGATGTGGTGCATTTGATTACTCTTTATTTATTTATTTATTTATTTATTTATTTATTGTTAACCAGGATGGTCCGACTGCACGAGGTCCATTTGCAGTGGAGGCCCGGGGAGAAAAGCTCCACATAATTCAAAAACACAAATAACAACAATACTGATATTATACATAGTGTAAAAAAACATTGTTATACAAGTGGTATCTAGTGAGAAAAGAAAACAGTAAAGGCAATTCAAATCAGCAATATTTCCATATGTACATTCTGTTTGTTGTAAAAAACAGACAGAGATTACAACAAGTTCATGTTTGTTAAGGGATACCATTTGTACCAAGCATGTTTACTGAGGGCATGTACTATGAGAGAAAGTGTGGAGTTAACAGGTTTTAGGATCATGTGACACATGGACATGGCCAAGAACTTATAAGGTAGGCCTTCAGGGATTTTTTGAATTGTGTGGTATTTGATGCAGAAGTCACGGATGGAGGGAGATTATTTCAGGTTTTTGCTATACTATGTGAAAATAGAGCTTTGCCTGCTGTGTTGTTAGCTGATGAGATAGAGAGAAGTGATTGTTGGCAGAGCGGAGTGGATGATTTGGTGTGTAGTTATTCAGTAATTGCTTAGCCTGATCTGAAAGACAGTTTTTATGTCTGCATAGGGAACCCATTTTTTGTATACCATTTTTATAGTTTGAGAGATATGGATGTCAAAATGAAGGTTGTTATCTATTTCAACACCAAGGAGCTTGATGTGGAGAGAGGGTGAAATGCCAGTACCATTATTGGAGGTGATAGAGAAGGAGAGTGGAGAGGTTTTTGCTTTATTTGAGGTGAATAGAAGTAGTTTTGTTTTGTTTGGATTTAAGATGAGTTGAATATTAGTGATCCACCTTTCTACTGAGGCAAAAGATTCTTGGGCCAGGTGGCGTAGGGTGGTAAGAGATGGGGTTGAGCAGATTAGGGTGGAATCATCTGCATACTGTATGAGTGAGGCCTGCAGGGTCGAGGTACGTAGGTTATTGGTGAAGACAGAAAAGAGCAGTGGACCCAATATGGAACCTTGGGGTACACCAGGTGGTTGGGAGTAAAGGGGATAGAACTCCTTGCCACTGGACAGCTCAGAATGTTTTGCTGGTATATGTAAGGAAATCACTGTCAGTACCTAATATATGATATAACTTTGTGGGTGTGAGGAAAAACCTAGCCAAAAGTGAAGCTTAAACACTAAAATGTCATTATATCTGGTTTATTTTCAAGCCTCTTGTAGCTTGAATATCAGGAGTATATGCAAGAATAAGACTGACTGCAAAACCCTAATGCGCGTGAAGTGCAACAATACACTTTTAAGACACTTATGCCAGCTGTTGTTTTCTTTCTTTAAAAGTTCTCACCACTTTGTGACATAGGGATTCCCTACAGCACTTAATCAATTCATTCACACATTCCTTTGATGAAGGGCAAAATCCAGGCCTGTTATTTCCCTGAAGAAGGTAAGAGCTTTATGACTCCAATCAGTTCATCCCCCTTGGTGATAAGAGCTTGGTGTTTGGGATTGGGCTAGTCTGCTTATTATATGGACATTCTTTACTCCTTTCTTTGTAGACATCTACAAGCTGTAGCACTGCTGCATCCCAGGAGGTACATGTGTGAATCCACATGTTATCACAGGAGGTACATATGTGAATCCACATGTTATCACAGGAGGTACATGTCTGAATCCACGTTATCACAGGAGGTGCATGTGTGAATTCACATGTTATCACAGGAGGTACATGTGTGAATCCACATGTTATCACAGGAGGTTCATGTGTGAATCCACATGTTATCACAGGAGGTACATGTGTGAATCCACATGTTATCACAGGAGGTACATGTGTGAATCCACATGTTATCACAGGAGGTACATGTGTGAATCCACATGTTATCACAGGAGGTACGTGTGTGAATCCACGTTATCACAGGAGGTACATGTGTGAACCCACATGTTATCAGAGGAGGTGCATGTGTGAATCCACATGTTATCACAGGAGGTGCATGTGTGAATCCACATGTTACCACAGGAGGTGCATGTGTGAATCCACATGTTATCACAGGAGGTACATGTTTTAATCCACATGTTATCAAAGGAGGTGCATGTGTGAATCAACAAATCACAGGAGATGCATGTGTGAATCCACATGTTGTCACAAGAGGTATATGTGTGAATCCACATGTCACAGGAGGTACATGTGTGAATTCACAGGTTGTCACAGGAGGTACATGTGTGAATCCACAGGTTGTCACAGGAGGTACATGTGTGAATCCACATTAGTCTCCTGCCTCTGCAGCACAGTACTGGCACCATGGACTTGCTATGCTAAGTTTTGTGGGTGTACAGTTACCTTTCAAACTAAACTGCCTCCCTCCCCTCAAGATGGTAAGCAGGCACCAGCCCTTGCCCATTCTGCAGATTAAACACAGGTCATCTAATTCATAGTCAGGGGTTTACACCTTTATTTCACAAGCCTGGGCAAGCAATAACATTGCTTTGATGAAGAAAGGTAATAGTCGAATTTCCTTAAACAGATGAAGGCAGTGAATCTGTTAAGCCTAATACCAGCCAAAACAACCAACTTATTTTTCTTCTTATTGTATATTATGAAACATCCTCCTGCTGTAAAATACTCATACTGAAGTATATTCCTTTTTCAATACTATATCATTTGTATTGTATACATGTGTTAACCAGATATGCCCACTGGGCAGAGGTAACCTATCCAGGGCAACATAGGAGCACAATCTAGTTTAGACATTTGCTCACTGTCACTCAGGAGAGAAATATATGCAGAAAGAATTAAACCCTGTGACCTGAGTAACTGGAAGCAGGTCATGACCAGCTCACTGCTTTAATCCTCTGCACTAATTACCAGACTTTACATATGTAAGCAATAATGCTGACAGGGTGTGTGTTAATGTGCAATTAACGCCTGCTCAGCGGTGAGGCATTGGGCCTCTGCACCTTTGGAAGGGCATTAATTACACATTAACACACACCCTGGAGGGCATTAGTGCACTTAGAGAATAGGCTCGCTGTCAAATTGTTGTGTTTTACTTACTTTTTTTAAAGTACTATATTATGTTTTTGATGTAAAATAGTTCATCCACCTAATGTTTCAAACTTTCTGTAGTACCTGTTAATGGTGTTGAAGGAAGCATTTTACATCAAAACTATATATAAAAAAAATATATATAGTACTTAAAAAAAAAAGAAAAAAGTAAGTAAAACACAATTTTACAGATAGCCCATTCTGTCACTCATATACAGCTTTCATACACGCATTCACTCACACAAGATGGTTATCACTCTCTGTCAGTCTCACACACACACACACACACACACACACACACACACACACACACACACACACACACACACACACACACACACACACACACTTACTTCTGCTTTCCTACATGCATTCATTCACACATAATCACTCTTAGTTTCTCTCTCTCTCTCACACACACACACACACACACACACACACACACACACACACACACACACACACACACACACACACACACACACACACACAGTCACTCTTGCTTTCAGGCACGCATTCACTCACACAAGCAGACAGCAACATAAACACATACACACGATCATCTCTCTCTCTTTTACTTTCATACATTCATACATGCTGTCACACACACACACACACACACACACACACACACACACACACACACACACACACACACACACACACACATATGCTTTTTATTTGATACTCATTAAACAGCAGAAGTGCTGCTTAACCAATGTAAAATAGCAGCTTAACCAATCTGTATCTCACACTCATACACACATACACTTGCATGCACAAACAGATACACACTTTTTTTTACTTTTATTTTATACTCACTAAACAGGAAAAGTGCTGCTTAGCGAGTGTAAAATAATGGCAGCCATTCCATTTTTCTCAGTCCAAGCTCCATGGCAGCTTGATAAGCTGCTGTGAAGTGGTGGACTCGTTTTTCACTGGGCATTACTTGTACATTAATACCCTGCTGGAAAAGGCTTGTTCTCCAATCAGGGTACTGATGTCCAGTAAGCCCATTCTCTAAATTAGTGTAAAACACACCTTCTTAGTAAAATTTGATAGAATTGTTGAATGCTCTTCCTGCATACTACCTAAAACTATTTTAAACAGTGTTTCTCTTGTGTGGAATTAAGCCTTTCCATATAGTATATTCATCCTGTCTGATTATGTCTTTTTCTGTCCAGATACAGTGAGCAGCTTCAACTTGGACTCATAAGACAGACTGTGAGTGTCATACTGCAGTACTGTAACAGGAACAAAGACTATGCTTGAGGCTGACTGGGTATACTCTTGGGGGGCACAGCATCATGGCAAGAGTACCACTTTGTTTTACTGAAATATTTTGGTTGTTTCATTTGGTTTTATATTTTCCATTTTATTTTATTTGATGGATAGGGACTACTGCTTTGTACTGCTTACATGTTTGGGCCATGGGATGATTTCAGTGTTTTTCTACAAGGTTTTCTTGCAATTGTTTTAATATTTCATAGGCTTAAAAAATCGTAAGTTTTTCTGGTTTTCACAGCTTTTAACACAGCTTGAACACAGTTTGTTTTACAGTGTTTCTTATAGAATTGTTTGCATAATTTCTTGGCAAAGTTTCATTCCATGATTTGATTAACCTCACACTAATCTGGCAAAAGTGCTCCCTCATGCAAAAACTCTATCCCCTGGATTCAATAAACTCCATGCAGGAATAGTGCTATTCCTGCACGGAGTGGTTCATGTTCGAGTAGCCACAGCAGCTCGCCTTGCATATTCATGAAGGTGCGTTGCTGTTAAGGCTAAATGGACATGAACCATAAACGAGTGCAGGGGACATGTTTAAGTAGTGCAAGGACTACGAACACACCCCCTGCACTCAGAAAGTGCCATATGACACTTTCTAAATCAAATGCGGCACAATATTAGAGAATTTCTCTAATATTATGCCAGTATTTCAGTGTCCATGGACACTGAAATTAAATAATGATTATTTCAGTGTCTGCGGACACTGAAATACATAGGAGAGCAGGAAAGCAATGCAGGGGGGTATGTGACAGGTTATGTGACACACCTCCTGCATTGTAAACATGCAGTATGACACCTTACAAACTGTTAAAGCAGGAAATGTGGACAAAGGCACAAATAATGGGTGGGAAAGCCCAAAAAATAAATAGGAACACTACTTAAATATTGCCTCACAAAGTTTTAAAGTTGATAGAAAACAGGTCTTGCATTAGCATGAATTTCCGAAGGATAGAAGTCTGAAAGTCAAATGTATGCCATTATTCCCTGACAGCAGTCCATGTGGACAAAGGTACAAATAATGGGGGGACAAGCACTAACAATAGGGACACTACTTAAATATTGCCATCACAAACTTAAAAAGTTGACAGAAAACAGGATATACATTAGCATGAATTTCCGAAGGATAGAAGTCTGGAAGTCAAATGTATGCCATTATTTCCTGACTGCAGTCCTCAATGACTTGTCAGAAAACCATAATACTCACTATATAGCATAATAATATAACAATAATAATATAATATTTTTTTTTACATGCTAAGGAATGTTTAAGCATAGCTAAGCGGGTGTGCGCATCATGGCCCTCCGCTTAGCATTGCTTAAACATCCCATAGGAGATAAATAAAAATATACAGCTGAAATTCCTAAGCAGAGATAGTGTAGTGGTTAGAGTATCGGCTTTACATGCAGGCATTCACGGTTTGAGTACCAAAATTGGCAAGTCATTTTGTATAGTAAAGCAGTGTTAAAATTGTTTTTTTAAACTTAAAGTATGTAGTAACTGTTTTTGTCAATCAGGGCAGTGTAGCTGGTGTAAAATGGAAGTGTGAGTGCATATAACATGTGAAAACATCCATGTATACACAAGTGTCCCATACAGTATAGTCACATCCCTTGCTAATGTAATGAAAGCACATAGAGGGGTGTCATGTCAAGTAAATCATATACATCTACTAAATTAAGTCATTATACTGATATTTTTTTAAATGAAAAGTGAGCAATGGTCACCGGTGCTCAGCTATGCTTACCAGGTTTAAACATTGCTTACATGTGATTGCTAAGCATCAGGTAGCTCAGCTAAGCAGATTTGTGCATGGTTAAGCAGTGCTCAGCAATTACCCCTTTAAGCACTGTTCAACCCAGCTTAGTGGGTTTGCGTGTTGCTAAGCTGTGCTCATCATTTTCAAAATGGTCCAGTAATGGCAAAGGGTGGGAATATGGCCTTATTTAAACCATGCAGGTGGGAATTCAACCATAGCCTGTTTAGTTTGATCTGTGCAGGAACATGTCTGGTGTTGGAGAGGGAGCGTGCTTTCGGGCACAGCACTAGAGCATTCAAGAGTCCAGGGTCATGGCTGGATTCTTTGTTGAAAACCATAATGATAGACTGCTGCAGGGCCAGTACCAGTGCTCACAATACAAAACAGAGGTCTGGGACCATCACGCACATGATCTCACCAGTGCTACTGGCATTCCCGGACTCGTGAGTAAGTATGGCACCACTATGCTGACCTAAAGCAGAGGAAGGGGGTGCTCTTGGCCCAGTGGATCCAAGATGGATGGGCATGGAATGCTCCAGTAGTGAGTAAGTATCACTATCGAGTAGTTTGTAGCAAATACTAGCCAAAGAATGTGATAGACAGGTATGCATAATGTTTGTTTCTCTCCCCTATAGCTGCAGCAGAGAGGGCTAGTAATGTAGAAGGCCATGCCGACAGACTGCTGAGGCTGCGCCAACAGGCTGGTGAGTACAAATCTATTTTGCAGTATACTGTTAAAATACCTAAGAAGGAGTACATTGCTTATTGCTAGTAGATATATTGTTACTGTGTGAGATGAATAAATAAAAACATTTGACTGACTAATATTGATGTGTAATAAAACTTCCTACAAAAAAAGTTGTGTTTATTCTGGTATGTTGTTGTAGACATATAGAATGTATACAGGTTCTTCACAGCAAATGTGGCTGTGACAGCATACATTAACTGAGGTTCTTCTGTGAACCAGCTGTAAGAAAAACTGTAGATGGTGGAGCTGTAAAACAAGATATAACTGAAATGTGAAATATATACTGCACTAAGCTCTGAACCCTGGAAAGTAATGTATGAAGTTTCAAAGTGTGTTCCATCCAGCATTGCTTTGTGTTATCCTTTGCTTTCCAGATTGTAGTAATCCAAAAGATTAATGCACAGTACAATAACTATCTGTCATGCATGCATCACAGGATTACAAGTTCAGACTGTCAAACCAAGAGACTATTACACAGAAAACAGTGAAACATAAAACAGCAGTTCCCCAGTAGCTCAGTGTAATGAGAAAAAGCTTAGTTGTTAATTTTGCACACCCAGACATGGTTCAAATCCAGGGAGTGGTACTAAGATGTGTGCATATCTACACTCAAGGAATCAGGAATAAATGTAGAAACAGTCAGATAGCATTAACAGATATTTTCTCCACAAGTTGTACAGATAAGAAAATGTTGGTAGTAGCTGCATGAATGGTATAGTAATAAACTGTGTACAAACTGTTCAACTGTCCCACCACATGCTTGCAAATGACAGCAGGATAGCTGCATACAACATGCACTCTTCTGGATACATATCTCTCAAGTGTCACACTGTCACGGCTAGTGGTCACTGCTGCCAATAACCCTGGACACAGATAGGAAACCAGGTGAAGTATGCCAGTAGCACACTCACATAACATCACTTCAGGGTACCCTTCCTGTGCCAGATATGTAACCCTGACATGTATGAGTCCCCTGTAGTCATGTACCCAGAGTTGTTACAATTTGCCCCATACCATTCCAGGCTGACAGTTTAATAGGTATGTTCGTGCCACAGAAGCTATGAGCCATAGGCAGATATAAAGTGAGGGCAGACCCATAGAGTATTGAGCAGTACTGTTGTGGAAAATAGAAGCATAAACAGTTGTTAATGGACTTTTTGCCCACCCATCTGGATCAATTCAATAATTCATATACTATGGGTATGTTTTACTCCAAATATAATGTTGGCACTTCTGTTCTATTATTGTTCATATATTTGATTGGTTGCATGTTAACATACCTTGTTCAAATACCATTGTTGGTGGCCTGTTGCCGTCAATATTACTGGCACACTATTATGATGCATACTGTCATTCCATTTATATATGTGTTAATTTTGGTATGCAACTGTTCCAAATCTGTTTTATGGGGTTAGTTGGAACACTCATGCATGCTGTTATAACTAATCTGGAAATGTGTTGTTCATGACTAACCAACATATTTTTTAAAACCTCAACACCATAACATGTTTGGGAAGGCTGATCCCAGTGTATCCTCTTGTTCTGCCTCATCTGACCATGACACTGGACCCCAGCATGTCTGGGACCCAACCCGGGACTTCCTCATCTGCTTGTCCTGTACCACCTTCGGGTAGAACCGCCTCAGGGGACGGGGCCCATCCCCCCTTAAGAGCGGGCATGGACAGGAGCCTGTCACCTGAAGTCAATTCAGGGGTTTGGTGTGCAGAGCCATCTGAGCTGAGTTGGATGGGTAATTGCACCAGATTGAGGGCTGCCTTGTGCATCTCAAGGGGCAGGCCACCCCTCCTGTCCAGCCCCCAGCACAGCAACTTTCGGGGACGTAAAGGAGCAGTGGTGACTGCCCAAGGGTGGGGACCGCAGTCCCACTGTATCCATTTGGGGGCTCATGGGCTTCTGATTCCCAACCACCCTCCCCGTCAAAGGTGTTTACCCCTTTCATGTGTCATATACCTCCCCTGTCTGCTGTCTTGTCTGTGTGCAAATGCAACCTATCCCACCCAACCTACCTCCCCAAAAATACCCCTCTCCAACATCCCAATCTCACCTTAAAAAAGGGGGCATCTGCCCCACAAAAAAAATTGCCCCATACATAGCTCTACATTTTGCCACCATACCAAGTGACATAAATCAATCTACAACCAAATTACTCTACAAATGTATGTTGGCAGCACCCCTCCCTGTGGGGTGTGAAGCTGTAAATTTCAAATTTGCCACATCAGTCACAGCTGTTGCTTCCGAAGAAATGTAGAGCTATGGTCCTTTCCTACACCTGCCTTGCACATCCCTAGCTGCTTTTCATAATGATTGGATAGATCACGTCAGTTGCCCTGCTAGACAGGGGTCCAGGGGATTAAATATTGTGGGAAGAAATCTCCAGGGAATTGTTATGGATAGGCTTGTATAGGCCCTAGGGCTGATAGCCTAGTACCAACCTATGAACCCTCTGCTTGCCCCCATTTCACAACTTTCCTATCACCCTTTTTTCTTTAAAGAAAATTAGTGCAGGTAGAAGTGGGAGTAAGCGTTGCTAAGTGAAGCTAAGAAGGTTTATTTAACCATCTCTTAGCATTGCTTAGCATGGCACAAAACCACACAAACCCACTTATAACTGCTTAAAAGTGCCTTAATCAGTCTGTCTCCATGAGCCCTTCTTCTGCCTGATAACAAAATAATCAGCCCTGCCAAGCCTCGAACCCAGGATGCTGTGCACTACAATCACAGTAAAGTACCACTACACCATCAAAGCTGTGAGAAATGTGTAATGCTTTTACAAACATATTATTCATTCTGATCATTTAACATTAATGAAAAAAAGTAACCACTTCCTAGTCCAGAGCCTCGTGCACAACAATCACAGCAACATACCTTGACACCATCTGAGCTGTGGGAATTTGTAATGTTTTTACAAACATATCATGCACAACAGTCATTCAACATAAGGGGGAATCATATATCCGTAGTACTGTCATGTACATATATATGTATATATACATACCAATATATATATATATATATATATATATATATATATATATATATATATATATACATGTGTGTGTGTGTGTGTGTGTGTGTGTGTGTGTGTGTGTGTGTGTGTGTGTGTATATATATATATATATATATATATATATATATATATATATATATATATATATATATATATTCATACAGAGATATATAGACATATAACCAACTTTTTACTGCAACAAATCTGCAAAAAATCCAACAAACGGGGGGATAAAGGGAAAACAATAGTGGCATTTTTGAAATATGGCTGTCATACTCGTAGACGTCTGCTAGAGTGGCATGGTATGCTTTAACATACAATGCCAGACAGATTCCAGGTCTGAAACACAAATTAATGTCAAAATTTACTGATGTCAATGCTCACATCATCCCATTGATTTCTCAGAAACCTACAACTGTTGTGGCCAACAGAGAAAACATATGAGCCACACATCAGGACAGTGGCTAGACATCTGGACAGTGGAGAGATATGACCACAGTCATGTAACAGAATGGAAAAACCCGTGACAGCCACCAGCCATGTCACCCAGCACCTTCTGAACCACAGCAAGACCAACACAGCACTAACCCACATCAGCTCGGGGCAATTACCCATGTATATGCAAATATATCATGCACTACAGGGATAGAACTGTAGGGAAAAACAGATAGTGGTGCATAAATGTCCACCCACAAACATTTTCACACAGTCACAACAACATACCAGTACCCCAAATGAACTCTAGAGTAGAACGACTGTTTGAACGAGCATATCCTCATTCCCAGTAACACAATACAGTGACAGATACTGGCCCAACTAACAGTGTACTGAGAATCCTGAGGTGTTACAGGACCTTTCTCAATCTACCCCAACAAACATACATGCCTGATAGACCACCAGCAGCCGTAGTAGCATGCACAGTCAGATAGAAAAAGGATCTGTGATACTCAGGTTGGTTCCAACCCACATTCATCAGGGCACCATCCAGGGCCAATTAGAGCAAGGAGGCCACCACCCATCAAGGACCCCATGTTACCATGACATTCATGCAAACACAGAGAACAGGCACATAGCTCCTGGAACAAAACAAACTCAAATAAATGGCCTCCAAACACCATCATACAGATCACATGTAAACTCAAAACTCCAAGACTGGGGAAACTACCAAACCCTAGAACCAACTGCCATGGATCACTGTTCACCAAACTACCAAATGCCCAAAAACTACTACTCTGGAACCCTCAAACCACTGAACAACTGTTCACACCTCCCCAAAGATGAATGCTGTTCAACGCTCAATCACCCATAACTAAGAATCTCACTGTCCACATCAGTGACGAACACTCTCATCACTGGTCATCACAAACCATAAACACCTGAGACACTAAATTAGATATACCCTCCACCTGAGATGAAATCATCCACAGTCCAAACTGGAGTGTGGAAACACCCAGGCCCCAAGCCAATGAAGCAAACACACAAAAGGCCTTGCCGTAGCCACTACCTTCAAAAAGCTGAGTGTACGATCCAGGCCCCGAAGCCTACAGGAATACAAAAGGCAAGCTGCCTTACCAAAGGCAAGCCCCTCCCAGTCTAAAGGACTACAGGTCAAGTCTGGTGGACCCAACAGAAAAGGAGGAAGCACCTAAAAGAAAGAGGCTAATGCTTAAACCCAGTACAAACTAAGACAAACAAAGGAGAAAAACTACAAAGAAAAAACTAAAAAAATTCATAAAAACATCCAAAGACAACTTTTGAGGAAAAAAAAAAAAATACTCATAAAATCAAAAATTAAAGGTAAGGCCTAAATTAGCTTAGGAAAAGATGACTGAAACTCCCAGATATGCTTTAGCTATGTTCAAAATGATAGGGAAAGACCCAGATATGCTCAGGGTAGTTCAAAATGATGTGAAAATTGCTGAACCTACAGAACTGCCCTCCTATAAAAGAGGAGACTTCAGGTGCAAACTCTCCCCTCCCCCAAACATCTCTAATCTATACTAGAGGTTGTCTTCCCCCAAAACCATCTCACATCCTGGCTGTGTGTCCTGATTTAACTCCGTGAGGAATCCAACTCAAGGGAAATGGTCCTTCCCCGCAGTTAGATGGCTCACTCAAAATTTTACTTCAGGAGTAGGGACGTTGACTGTGGGTGGGCTTCGCACAACACCTGTGCCTCCCTCCAATTCCCGGTGCCACCACCCGCCCCACAAAACCTGTCAAAGCTGCTTGACAAGCAGTAGGTGAATACCAATGGAGAGGGATCATATTACATCTCCATTGCAGAAGACTATCAGGAACCAACTCATAAAGAGGTCCCAGATCAACTACTTTGTCTTGGGCAGCAGTTTCGGACTTTTTGTCAAGGCCATTGCAGTAGGAAAGGCAGTCCATTGAATCCTACCTTGACCTGGCAAAGGCTTTGACACAATACAGGCCTCAGGTATCATCGAAAACTCATCAGCTTAAATGTAAACCCATTCATCATGGTAATGGGCTACAAAACAAAACCCATAAGCCACAAAGTGGTCAGAAGAACTGGCATCATGTCATGGCCCAATGTCACCCACAAGTGGTCACAAGGTCCAGACTGTCCTCCTGTCCGCTCTGGGTCTCATCTCTCCTGCCTGGTACAGTCAAACACACAATCAAAGTAAGGCTGACAAAGTTCACAAGTGACAGCAATGACAAAGTTTGCAGATG
Source organism: Protopterus annectens (assembly GCF_019279795.1). Classification (NCBI taxonomy): domain Eukaryota; kingdom Metazoa; phylum Chordata; order Ceratodontiformes; family Protopteridae; genus Protopterus; species Protopterus annectens. The sequence continues at coordinate 818,973,679 of NC_056751.1, read as the reverse complement.
AAACACAAAATACACAGATGGCCTCCAGAAGGGGATCAAGAAAAGATAGAACTGGTGCCAGAGCTGGATAATGGGTGAATGGATAGTTAGAAATAAGTAAACATACAGAAATACCCTACATACCCCCCTAGCTAAACAATAGGCTAGCACCCATGTGGTTATCCAAAGATCACAGAGATCCTACTATCAGAGTATCATCGACTCTATACAGGGACTCTCATCTGCTTTTCACGTTGCTAAAGTAGTTAGGAAGCCTTCCACATTGCCCACCTGATCACAAACAGGATTCACATCTAGATCAAGGGAGGTCATCACGTCCAATCTCCATCACTAATGACATTGAGCATAACATTTACAATGAATGATTTGGACCCATGACTGCAGCAGAATGTATCTGACAAAAAGCCTCAAAGTTCCCAAAGTTCCCTCAAAAAAGAAAAAAGTGTAAAAAAATATGTCTTATGCTGAAAGAGCTTCCAACTCTAGCTCTATTCAGTCACTTCACTCAGAGGTTCGACATACACTGATACAAGGCCATGTCAAAACATGAACACATGAAACATCAAAACCTCAAAAATCTAGATCTACAAGGAACTCACTCAAAACTTGACACTTTGACACGGTCATTCATGCTGGAGGGATGGAGGACATTCATCCTCAGAACCCCTATGCTGTGCTGTGGAACAAATGTGGTACAGGTGTAGCAGAGCACCTCGTGGCCATGTTCAGAAATCTTGAATAATGGATGATGATGTGAATACCCCAGAGATTACCTCAGTGTGTCTCCTGCTTGACAGAGGCAGCACAGCAAAACAATGGGTTTTTTTTCTCAAAACTAAAAGGGGTGGCAAAAGCCACAAAAACTCTGGGCTAGGCTTATAAATGCCCTTGGGCAGATAGCCTAGTACGAATCTATGAACTCACATCTGCTACTCTCCCTACCCAGCCAAACAAACATCTACACACAACACTGCTATACAGTCTTGGCAGTTATTTCACTATGGCCAGACATACATAACTCTCATATGTACAGATTTCTACAGAATGTCCAGGTTGTGAGACCATATTCATGGCCACTGCCGCATACCACTTCCAGGAGTCTGCTAAGTCAATCGGATGATATCTTGAGTGCAGTCAATAAATAATAATATCACATACCTCTGACCCTCTTACTGCAAGACATCTAGACAAAGCATGACATACTTGGGAGACAGGGGGCTGGAAAGAGGGACATATCTCACATAATGGTGTTACAAACTGAAACAGTTGCTGGTGTCACAGGCTTTGTTGTAACATAACATCCCTAAAGGATATGATGTCTGAAACACCAATGGATGTCAACAGTTATTCTGACTACAATCCTCACATTATCCTACTGCTTCCACAAAAACAGACGTCTGAGGAACAGAGCAAACATAACAGGCCAACCTTTGTGCAGTTTGTGGACATCAGGACAGTCGAGAGGTATGTCAGAGACATGTCACTGTCAGATGCCAAGTCATGCAGAATGCATGTACAGACGAACGCTGTTAAACTAGCAACCCTCTATGCGTATAACAGCACTACTGACTTACAATCTGTATCCAATTCTGGAGCTTTGTTCCCTATGTTGCTGGGCTGCTCCACATGTTCTCTCCTGAGAGGTATTCCCACCTACTGTGTGTGAAGCTGTAGCCCCTACACCTCCATAATGTCCTCCACACAGGGACGGAAAAGGGGCAAGGCACATATGAAGGCCATAATTATAGCAATGCATTACTATGGCATTGGCAAATGGAAAGACAACACAGCTGCTTTGGAAGAAAGTAGCAAGTGGGAGACAACGATTGGTTCACAGGTCATCACCTGCTCATGAGCAGTACCTACAAAAGGCAAGCTGCTGCCTATGCAACACAGGTCTCAACCCATCTTCACAAAGGTAGACTGTGACTACACAAACCTAACTATTTACATTGTTGTGAGGGAACTCCTGAGCACTATAACAGGTATGTCAATCATGTAAGCATTTAATGGAATGTAGAAGGGGGGATTCAATGATGTCAAATGGGACATTAAACACTAGGCCGCAACAAGACCTGCTGGACTCACATGTTGCGGTCCAGTACCTATGGCCATTACTGCTTGCCCTACCTATATTATCATGGATTACATTTCTGGCCCTTGAGTCACCCCAGCAAAGGTCAGCTCATGTATGACTACTAATGGAGTCTCTGCTGTCCGATACTGAGTGTGTCACTGGTAGGCCAGCTACCTGGGATGTTGTAATTATTCATATATCACCTGAGAATGCTACTCTAATACATATGCTTGTCTTACAAATGTAAGAGATGTACATAGGGTATGTGCATACTGCACGACAGGTGCAGATGTGTGTGTTAAACTGTATGTGATATACTGAGCTCATACCAGACAACTGTCCAGAGTTTTGCAGACTGACCACATTTCTGCCTCATATTTGTAGACAAAGCCTCAGACAGTTGTGTATTGTCTGGCACATCACTGACAACCCATTAAAGACTGAAGTCATAACAGATTAGAATACATTTCTTTGTCAGATGTCATATCCTACAGAGTATGCCTGTGAATGTGACACTGTCTTTGCTTTCAAATAAGTGTGTTTCAGCTATATTCATAACGTGACACTATTTACTGGCCTTTGCCCACCTCTGATGAGTGTCTTTGTGCAGATGTCTTGCTCTAATATGAGCTAGGTGTCTTATCATGACACTCATGTCAGTGCAAGAGTACCTTGTCCTGTAGGATGCTGACATTTGTGCAGTCACCTGCTTTCTAGCTGTGGAGAGCACACCAACCTTGCCAGGTCACTCATCCCATCATACGTTTAGACCCCAAATGGAGGCTCACATAGCCACAGGAGGTGGAGTGTTGAACATTAGCATACACATACACACCTCCAGGCTGGCCAAACAGTATATCACATGGTTGACATCCTGAATGCAATTAACAGTTGACAAAACACCTACTCAAATCATAGCTAGATACAGGCCTCCAACAATGACTATAGACACCCACCACACCTATTGGGACCTGCTGGAATCTGTCAGTCTTCAATCATCTACCCTGCTCCTGGGTGACTTCAAATACCCAAATATAGTGTGCCTGACCTATGCCACCTGAACATGAATGCACATAGATTCCTCGTCTTTGTCATTGCCAATGCAGTGGATCAGCCGGTCAACACTGCTATGCTACAGCAGGTGGGAATCTCATGTACCTTGTTCTAACCAACATGACTAGCCACTGTAGCACTCCTACAGTGCCACCCCCTTTGGTAATATCTGACCACATAGCCATCACTGTTCAGGTCACCATTTCCCCTGCTCCCCACCCCCCTTTACAGTGTCAGACAGAATGAACTGTACACAAATGAATATAAATACCCTCAGAGTAGGTAGAAGTAGCTGTACAGGCAATGTCCCATTTGCTGGAACTAGTAGCACTGTCCAGGTCAACACCACAATACTATGTGGGCACCCACATAGCTGTATGGACTCAGCAGTACCTGCCAGGACAACATCATCTCCTTCAAGGTAGGGTAAACACCTGTGGTGGACAGCAGCAATACACAAATACCATAATAGGTGGAAACAATTGCTGGATGGACCAAGAAGGAACAGGTGCCTTATTGGAAGCAATGTCACAATGGTCTGTATAAGCAAATAAGGGCACAGGTGATGTACCCTAAGGCTGTCTTTGAGTGCAAATCGGACACATGCACCAAGGCAAATCCCTAGGCCTTCCACACGTGTCTGCAATTCCAGATGAAACACACAAATCTGCTCAGTAGTGGTGGTCAGTAACACCACATGCACATATGGCATAAATCTGGACAACCGGCTGCAGACAAGTGAAGTGTAAACACCACTCCCCTGTCCCCCCAGTGGTACACATGTGCATGTACAGCACCTGTCCCCCTCCACTCATCATCAGGAAGCAGGTCCATAATGCCCTCTCAAAGGCAACACACAGAAGTCTCTATAGTCATGATACCATCCCTGGCTACATCCCACATGAGCAGAGGCATGGGCTATCAGATCCATTCTGCACTGTAGTCAACCACAGCCTGAGCACTGGTGTCATCCCACCTGCACAGAGGACAGCCACTGTCATCCCTATACACAAAGGTGGAGCAATCCACCAACCCAGCCAATATGATACACATCAGCCTAATTAGCCTGCTCTACAAGGGCATGGGAGGCAATGTCAAGGGCATTATGAACATGGACATCGGCAACATCAAAATGCCTGAGCCCACACACCATGGTATTGTCAAAAGGAGATCAGGCCTGCGAAACCTGATTGACCTTTCTGCAGTGGTAAAAAACACAGGTAAGAGGGGAAGATGGTGAGCAATGCCTGCCTTCACCTAGCCCAATCCTCTCACACTGATCTTCAGGTGGACAGGATACATAAGCCTACACAGCTAGGCACCAACCTGTAGGTTTACAGATGGGTAGCTAACTGGCCCAATGATAGTAGCCACTCAATCAAAGTAGTAGAACCCACCTCTAATAGTAGATTATTCCACAATGGTGTACCCCAAGGATCAGTCTGGGGGGCTCTACTGTTTGAGATATATGTATCTGAGGTATAGGACAATAGCAGTGGTCTATGACTGACCAGGTGTATGGATGCTTGCAAGCTGCCCACTGTCTTACATCCCCCTACTGATGTGGCCATCCCCCAAGAGAGCACTTACCCAATTACTGACTGGTACAAGAAACATAACAGAAAACAGAATGCCAGAAGAGCCATCACTCTCCCTGCTGTAGCAGATGTCATCCACACTAAGTATGACAGTAATAATGTACTGAGCATGCAATCATGTGTGAGGCGACTTTTGCACTGATGTTGATACCAACCTGACAGTTTCCCACTGTGTGGGCACAATTGTACAGAAGGTCGTCTACATGGTCCACTTCACAAATATGGATATGTCATAGGTAGGCCATAGGTAGTTGTAAAGTGAGGGCAATCCTCTAGAGTACTGAGCAGTACTCTTGTTAAAAGAGAGGCCTATGCAGTTTTTAATGGACTTTTCTTCTCTCCCCCCACCACTCATCTGCATCACTAATTATTATTCATATACCAAACCTGATGTTGGTACATGTGTTACATTATTGTTCATATCATTAATTGGTTGTATGTTAACATACCTTGTTGAAATACCATTGTTGGTGGCCTGTTGCTGTCATTGTTACTGGCATGCTGTTACAATGCTTACTGTTGTTTCAGTTATGCATGGGTCCTGTTTGCTATGCAACTGTTTCACATCTTTTGCTTTGAGTTAATTGAACACCCATGCATGCCTTTAAATCTAATATTGAAATGTTTTGTTCACGACTACCCAATATATCTTGGAAAACCTCAACACCATAGCATATGTGGGAAGGCCGATTCCAGCATATCCACCTGTCCCATCCCATCTGGCCATGGAACCAGGCCCCAGCATGTCTGGGACCAACCATGGAACTTCATCTCCTGCAGACCCTGCACTCTGGGTATGATGCCCAGTGTCATCCGCTCTGAGTTGGGTGGCCAGCTGTGCCAGATGGAGGGCCGCCTAGTGCACCTTGAGTAGCATGCTACCCCTTCTGTCCAGCCCCCAACACAGCCACCATTGGAGCTGTGAAAGTGCAGTCATGCAGCCTGCAGGTGGGGATGTCAGTCCCACCATATCCATATGGGGCTCATGGGCCTCTGATTCCCAAACACCCTCTCCATCCAAGGTGTTTACCCCCACATGTGTTATACACTACCCTGTCTTCTCTCCTGTCTGTCTTGTCTGCCTCCCTACCCAACCTATCTCCCTAGATGTACCTACAATCCTTCCCCAACATTCCACTCTCACCTTAACAAAGGAAAAAAGGCCATCTGTCCCCAAAACAGTTATAACCCCATACATAGCTGTCCATTTTGAACAGGTGTCCACTGGGCACATGTAATCTGGTCCAATTGGCTTGACAGCACATTTCTGTTGTCCTCACCTTTCTATCCGGGGTTTGAGTGTCCAAATTCACCTCCAAATTCCATACAAATACACAGCTGTTGCTGTATTACAAATGGACAGCTATGGACCTTCCCTACACCCATCCTGCACATCCCTAGCTACTTTTCATATGTTTTTCCCTCTGCATGCCCCTTTCTCACCACTTTCCTATAACCCCTTTTTCTTTTCTTTTAAAGGAATTACTGCAAGTGTAAGCAGGAGTAAGAGGGAGTAAGTGAGTTTGCGCGATGCTAAGTGAAGCCAAAATGGATTAAGCATATCTATGGCTAACCATATCTAGGCATCACTTAGCGTCATGCAAACTGACACAAACCCACTTGAAGCTGCTTAAAACTGCTTTAATCACTCTGTCTCCATCAGCCACTGTTCTGCCTAGAAACAAAATAATCAGCCCTGCCAAGTCTCAAACCCAGGACCCTGTACACTATAGTCAGAACAATGTACTACTACACCATTTGAGCTGTAGGAATTTCTGATTCTTTTTCTAACAAATCATGCAATAGATTCATTCAGCAGTAGGGAAAAAAATCTGTGGAATCACTCAGGTTTTGCATATATACATACATATAGAGATATATATGTATGGAGATACATTTATATGAAAAATATATTAAGAAATATATATATATATATATATATATATATATATATATATATATATATATATATATATATATATATATATATATATATATATATATGAGATCCATACAGATCCCCGACTGCACTTTCCACCAAAACATAAATCACCGAGTATACTTAACCAAAAGTCCTGTTCACCGAAGCAGCACTTTCGGATAAGTATGCTTATTGTGCCAGTCGTACTATGGTGTGGATAATGGAAAATTCCCTTTTCCCCACTGTAGTGCGACCTTGGAGTAAGAATATTAAAGTAGGAGGGTGTGGGAGGGGCACAACCCCCCACATGGGGGGTGCAGGGGGGCTTGCCCCCCCTGCATAGCAGTAGTTTTTTTTTTTTAAACATACTTTAACGAAAGCACTTTTTGGTGAAAGCGCTTTTGTTAAAGTGTGTTTAATATATATTTGGACTTTTGATCTTTCGATCAAAAGTCCTAGATCTATATATATATATATATATATATATATATATATATATATATATATATATATATATATATACATATATAGATATATATAGCTGTATATTATATATATATATATATATATATATATATATATATATGCATTCATATCTCAGAACCGTGCCTCTCAACCTGTTAGTGCAAGAAATCTGGGCAAAGGCTGTAAAAATAGGGGGACAATGGGCCACAACTAAGGACGTATTTCAAATATTGTCCTTAGAAATTTAGAAAGTTGCTCGAGTAACAGGGTTTTTTGCAGCATGCATGTTCTGAAGGATATGAGGTCTGGAACTGAAATTATGTCATCATTTACTGAAAGAAATCCTCAGATCATCCCACTGATTTACCAGAGAAATTAGAATAATTGTGGAACAGAGACAAAATATGAGCAATAAACCTGGATGTTCTGCAACAATCCGGCCATTTGAGAGGTATTCTCAGAACTCCTTAGTGCATGAATCTGGACTAAGCCTGACAAAGTGGGGGGAAAGCCATGAAAATAGGGACATATCTGAAATACTTGTCTAGATAAGCTGAGACAGTTGCTACAGTAACACCCTCTGTTCTAACATATATTGACTGAAATAGCACAACTGCAAGACTCAATTGCTTCTCATTAGTTAGTGCCTGAAATCCTCACATCATCACACTAATTTGTCAGACATACACAACACTTATGGGGACCAGACCAAAGATATGAGCCAGACAACTGGACATCCTACAAATATCTGGACATAACATGACATTAGGGAAAGTACACTGAGCTGCTTAGCATGTCACCAAGCACCGTCCAATCTACAGTCAGACTGACACAACACTACTCCAAGTCAGCTATGGGGAATTTCACATGCGTTTGCAAATATATCAGGCACTACAGGGATGTAACAGTAGTGAAAAACAGGAACTAGTGTGAAAGTGCATACCCACAACCAATTTCAACACAGTCACAGTGACATACCGGTAAGCCAAATGAACAGTAGAGTATAATGATTGTGTGAACATAAATATCATGTTTGACACTCACACACTACCTCTACATATACTGCCCCAAGTCACAGTGTAGTCTGACTCCTGTGGTGGTACAGAGCATGTCTCATTCTGCCATTACAAACACATACAGCCGATAGACTACCAGAAACTGGAGCAGCATGCACATTCAGATAGAAAAGGAGCCATGACACTTAAATGTGCCATCCTTCCTACACAGCGCAACAAACATTCACACACTACATTGCTACACAATCCTGACAGTCTTTTAAAAAGTGCTGCACAGACACAGACCCCTGAACTGTACAGATTCCCACAGAATGTCCAGGCTCTGTCCTCATATATATGGCCTCCTCCTCATAACATGCCTGGCATTCTGCTACATCAATGGGATGATATCAGGAAGGAAGGAAGGCACTAACTAATGATATGCCATACCTATCAACCTCTTACTGCATGACATCTGGACAAAGCCTGACATAACTGGGGGACAGAGGCCCAAACACAGGGGCATAATTGAAATATTGCAGTTATAAAATTAGAAAGTTGCTGGTGTTACAGGTTTTTTGTAACATATCTTAACGGAGGGATATGAAGTCAGAAACACAAATGGAAGTTAGCATTTACTGACTGCAATACCCAGGGTATGCTACTGATTTGCCAAGGACAACAACTGTTGGAGCAACAGACCAAACTTAAGAGTCAAAACTCTGGCCATTCTGCAGATAGCCCTACAGTTGAGAGTTATGTCAACCACAATACACTGTCAGACTGAGACCCACGCAGAATATCAATTTCCACACAAACCCTGTTAACCTAGCATGAATCCAAATGTTTAGCAGCAATACTCAAATTTTGTCCCTAAGTCTGGGACCTTCTCCCACATTTTGTTGGGCTGTCTCCACATGTTTTGTTGTAAGAGATATTTCTAACTACCCTCTGTGATGCTGTTGTTCACACACATCCATGATTTTCTCCTCACAGGCAAGGAATAGGGGCAATGCCTACATGAAGCACTCAATTATAGGAGTGTGTTGCCATGCCATTGATTATAGGAATAACAACACAGCTATTCTGCATGCAATTAGCAAGTGGGGAACACCAATTGGTGCACAGGCCATCACCTGCTCATGAGCATTACCTACAAAAGGCAAGCTGCTGCCAGTGCAAAACAGGACTATACCTCTACTTGGGTAGGCAGAGAGAGAGAGAGAGACAGAGACAGAGACAGAAAGAGAAACAGGAATTGGAATCCAAACCAACAATACTTGGGGAAAAAAAAAAGGTATGTCAAACAAGTATGCATGTAATGGAATGCAGTAGGGGGTATGCAATAATGGGATATAGGATGTTAAACATATATGTCTCAACAAGACTTGCTGTACTGATATATTGCTGATCAGCACCTATGGCCATAGCATCTGGGTCTGTCTGCAGTGACATAGATCACTGCTCAGGCCCGTGAGTCACCCCAGGACGGAATGTCTCAAATATAACTTCTACTGGAGTGTCTGTTGAACAATACTGACTGTGACACTGCTAGGCTAGCTACTGGGATGTTGTAAATATCCATATGTTACTTGTGAATACAACTATGATATACATTTTTGTCTCACAAATCTGAGAGACCTATACAGGGTGTTTGCATAGTAGACTACTGTTGCAGACGTGTTTGTTGAACTGCATGTGATATACTGAGCTCATACCATTCAACAGTCCAGGGTTATGCACACTGACCATATGTGTGCCTCACATTTGTAGTCATTTACTCATAGACTTCTGTTATGTCTGGCAAATCATTGACAAATATGTGAAGACTGACATTAGAACATACTAGCATGCATATGAGTGTCAGACATCCTCCAGGGTATTTCTGTGAATGTAGGCTATTGTACTATCAAATGACTTAAGTGTGTTACAGCAATATTAAGAAACTGTCACTAATTGTGGGCCATTGTCCAATATGTATGTGTGGCATCCTCCAGATATCCTGGTCTAACAGGTTGAAAGGTATGACTGAGCAGCAAGAGTGTAAACACAGTGTGCCATACTGACACAGAACAGAAATATATTTCAGGTATTACCTGTACACATGTATATATGAGTAGGTGTACCTGGAAGCCTCATAACAACAGACATGGGATGCAAAGTGTCAGGTAAATAAGCTGTACATGTTGTACGTGTGTAATCTTAGTTTCTGTGCATCCAACAGACATACATTTCTACAGCTACTGGTTGTTGCATTGCCCTGACCCAGACATGGGTACTAAGAATAAGCATGATTATCAGGTTGAGATTGGAGAGGTGTCCAACTGTGTTATGACCTTGTGTCCATGCCTACTACAAACAGCTACATGAGCACCTACATAGCTGTATGGACTCAGCAATACCTCACTTGTAAAACCTGCCTCCATCAAGGTAGCGTAATCCCCTTTGCTAGACAGCAGTAATACACAAACCACATAATTGGTCGCTATATTGGTTATACAGGACCAAGTAGGAGCAGACACCAACTTGGAAGCAAGTCAACCTGTGTCTGAACAAGCATATAAGGTCACAGGTGAATTACTGTAAGGCTAACTATGAGTACAAATTGGATACATTCACCAAGGCCAATCACAAGGCCGTCTTCACATATGTCTTCAATCTCAGAGGCAACAACCCATCCCACCCTGTAATGGTAGTCAATCATGCCACATATACACACACACACACACACACACACACACACACACACACACACACACACACACACACCATAGCTATAGCCAAACCGCTGCAGACAGGTTAAGGGCAAACATCATTTCCCCTGTCCCACCATCAGTATAGCTGGATATGCACAGCACCCACACCCCTCCTCTCATCATCAGGGAGCAGGTGCATAATGCCTATTCAAAGTCAACAAAAGTAAGTCTCCATGAGACCCGATAACATTCCTGTCTGCATCCTACATGAACTCAGACATATGCTCCCAGCTCCATTAAACACTGTATGCAAGCAAAGTCTGAGCACCATTGACATTCCATCTGCAAGGTAGATGGCCACTGTCATCCCTCTACACAAAGGTGAATGATGAATGGTGGGTTATGCAATGTACTCGCCCTCACTGGGGGGAACATGACACATCAGGACCAGGAGTGCAATGCAGGTTCATATTGTGCTGATAGATGACAGGGATATGATGTGGTTGTAAGTGGTGGCTAATGACAGTCAGTGTTGATGTGCAGGTTCTGTAAATAAAGTTGACCAATGTATGAGGTCCTGTGATGTGTTTCCCTGTTTATGCCTTCCAGGTGACATGCAGCAACAAAGACAACCGGCATATACTGCAGCCGAAAATGCAGCCATCATGGATGCCATAATCCAGCACCATGGGGTAATGTTTGGCCGTGGCCAACACAAGCTGTGGGAGCGGACAACCCTATGGGAAACCTTGTCCACAGAGTTAACAACTTGGGCCACCATGGACGCACATACAATCAGGTCAAGCATCGGACAACTGACCTGATATGTCATGCCCAGCAAAGGGCTGCTGCCATGGCCAGGGACCGTACTGCTACAGGTGGGGGTCCTGCCACACAGGCCCCACTTACAGCAACAGAGGAGCTCCTTGACAATATTTGGGCAGCCCCCACACACCAGCCAAGCCAAGAAACACAAGTCGTGGAGGTGGGTGGCACCCAGGCAACAGGAGAGGAGCATCCAGGTAAGGCCCCAGTGCACATCACTTGAACACTGTAGCAGACATACGGTATTCTGTGGAGTATCTAGATGCATATGTCCATCAAACTGCATTTGTGGGTGGGGTTTTCTAATGCACACAAGTGCACATCTATGGTGAAGGACAGCAAATTGTGTACTATGAGAGCTTGTACTGTACATGTGCCGAAAAGTATCATTCATCTTGTACCAATGCCACATGTGAGTTTGCTGACAATACCTCTCCCCCACAACTACACAGATACCTCTGGTCTGGACGTGAGACAACAGCTTGAAGCCGGTGAGTATGGGATTGTCCTGTTTTGGCTCACCAGTACCCCAGGCATGTTAAGGTCATGCATGTTACCATGCACACAACTGTTACTCTCAGCCAAATTGTGATATGTGCATGTTCACTTGTGGTAGGGTTAACTGCATTGCCTCACAGTGGTCATCACAGGAGCCTATTTGCAGGAGATGTAACATATCTGTAGCATACCTCACAACCTGTCATTGCAAGAAATCTGGACAAAGACTGACAAAATGTGTGTGTGTGGGGGGGACAAAGGCCCAAAATTAGGGACATATTTTAATAATTAGTCTTATACAGTACATATAAAAGGTGTACACACCCCTGGTAAAAATCCAGGGATTTGTGATATACAAAAATGAGACCACTATAAAATATTTCCAAACTCTTCTAATCTTTAATGTGACCTGTACAATTCAATTGTAAAACAAACAGATCTGTTAGGGGAACAATTATGACAAATAAAAAATGTATAATAATCTATATGCATAAGTGTGCATGGGATAAAGCTAATACTGTGTTGAAGCAAGTCTATGTTAAATGTTCAAACATCCAAAATGTCAAACATTACATGGTCGAGACCAAATGTTCCACATTTGGATGTTCAAACATAAAAAAAAAAAAGAAAACACAGAAAAAAACACTTTAACAGTGTAGGCAGGGGAGCAAGCCCCCCTGCAGCCCTCACATCCCCCCTACTTAAATATACCAACTCTGAGACCGCACTTCAGTGTAGAAAAGAGAAATTCTACCTATCTGCACTGAACAGTGCCATTGAAAGTCTATCTTCAAGCACTCAAAATTTCGAATGTTTGGTCTTGACCATGTAATGTTCGAAATTTTGAGCATTCAAAGATTTGACAGGTACCCGTTGAAGCAGCATTACATCTTCTTGGGTACATCCTTGCCATCAATTACAGAGACTCTTTGATTAACACCAAATAATGGTCAGGTGTCCTACTAGGATTTTCCTGACATTTACCCAGTTGCCTGCTACAGCAACAGCCATGTTTCACATAGAGCTTACAAAGCATCAAAAGGATGTCATTGTTGCAAGGTATCAACCTGGAGAAGGGTACAAAAACATTTTCACAGCATTGCATATACCATGGAACACAGAGATGACAGTCATCAAAACGTGGTGAATAAGCGGGCCATAAGTGACATTGCAAAGAAGTGAACATCCCTCCAAATGCGTTGAAAGACAAGACCCAAACTGGTAAGGGAAGCTGCCAGGACACCTACAGCAACATTAAAGGAGTTGCAGGAATCTCTGGCAGGGACTGGTTGTGTACTATATGTGACAACAATCTCACGTATTCTCCACATGTCTGGCCTATGGGGTAGGGTTAGAAGATGGAAGCCTATTCGCACACAGAACAACATCCAGGTCTGGCTGAATTCTCAAGAACAATACATCAGTGCTATGGTGTAGTCAGACCAAGGTTGCACTTTTTGACCACAATTCCAAAAGGTTTGGTGCAATAACAACACTGTGCATCACCAAAAGAACACCATCCCCACAGTGAAGCAGTGTCCTGCTTTGGGGTTGCTGTTCATAAGCTGGAAGTGGGCCTTTAGCCAAGGTGGAGGGGATTATGAACAGTTCCAAATATCAGTCCCTTTTTGTCCAAAATCTTCAGGTGTCTGCTAGAAAGCTGTAGATGAAGAGGAATCTCACCTTTCCACATGACAATGACCCAAACGCTATATCCAAATCAGAAAAAGAATGGCTTTACCAGAAGACTATCAGTGTGTTGGAATGCCACAGCCAGAGTCCACACCTACTTTCAATATCTGTGGGGTGCCCTGAAGAGGGCTGTGCACAAGAGATGCCCTTGCAATTTGACATAGTTGGAGGGCTTCTGCAAAGGAGAGTGTGCAAATATTGCTAAATCAAGATGTGCCATGCTGATAGACACCTTCCCAAGAGGACTGACTACTGTAATTAAATCAAAACATGCTTTAACAAAGTATTAGTTTAAGGCTGTGCACACTCATGCAACCAGCCTATTGTACATATTTTATTTTCTATATGTTACCCCTAACCGATATCTTTGTTCTTCAATTGGATTGCACAGGTTATAGGTCACATTGAAGGTGGGAAATGTTATGACATGATTTATGTGGTATCATGTTATATATCAGAAAAAAACTGGCATGTACACTTATTATATCCACTGTAAGCTTAGAAGGTTGTATTTTAACATATATTTACTGCAAGTTTTGAATGTGAAACTCAAATTACGTCATTAATTAGTGGTGCCAATCCTCAGATCATCCCAGTAATGTGTCAGACAAAAACAGGATTTATGAGGAACAGACAAAAAAAATGAGCCACACATCTAGACATTCAGTGAAACTCTGTACGGTTGAGAGGTATGCTCTGTAGGAGTTGCCACTGTGCTATACAGGTGAACAGCAATAATGTGTATATGGCTGCCGTGTGTGCTAGGTGAAGGCCCATCACCTACTAACACTACTCACATTTTCCAAAGGTGTATATTAGTAGCAATGTTAATGGAAAGGGCTGCACTGCATGATGTTGAGGGCCTGTCCAGAGTGTGTATGTTGTGGTCTGACTGTATTGTGAATGTCACCAGTTGGCTATTGTGAGGTCTGTGTAATGCCTTTGTGCCACCTCACCTGTATGTGTCTGTGTGTCCGTCCATGTGTGTCCCTATGTGTCCCTGTGTGTCCGTGTGTGTGTGTGTGTGTGTGTGTGTGTGTGTGTGTGTGTGTGTGTGTGTGTGTGTGTGTGTGTGTGTATACCAGCAAACCTTATAGTGCAGGTATTAATTTACATATGTTGTCTTCCCCTCACAGATGGACATGGTGGTCATGGTCCCTCCTACTCAGAATCTGATGTCAATGTCTCTGCAGACTCTGACAATGATGGTGGTCATAGTGATAGTGGGGCACAGATGGGGTTGTCAGGAGATGAATCTGTGCCATCGGTTGTATCCCACAGTCATCCACAATGTCCCCATACACAGTCACAATGCCCAAACATACCCCATCTCCAGCAGCCACAGTTAATGGACAGTTGGCAGGTGGTGGCATAGAACAGGCTAGTGTGGTGACTATGGCAAGTGTGAGTGTCACCACTAGACATAGCCAGAGTGCAGGTGAGGTCCCACACAGGCAGATGGACAGGGGTGCTCAAAGGAGGACTGCTGCCCATCAAGCCGCTGTCACAAGTGCCACAGCAGGTGTCACCAGATGCATGTTTCAGACTGTCGTGGATGCACAGGCACATAGAAAATGCAACACCAGACAAATACTCTCAGTCTACAGAAAAAGGCATCACCTTTTCAATGGAAAAGGTAGAAAAAAGAGGCAAGGGGCAGGTGAAAAGGAAGAAATCAAAACTGAATGTGGAAGGAATGAAGAACATTACTGTAAGAAAAAAGAAAAGAAAGTCAGATGTTGAGTACGTGGCTCAAGCTGTGGATTTACAATGCCAGCAGGATAAGAATTTAATATGCAATGAAAACAGTAGAATTAATAAGAATAATATTGATGAAGATCTGGGCGGCCACAGTGGTGTAGCGGTTAGTATTGCCACCTCACAACAACAGGTTCTCTGGTTTGATCCTTGGCAGAGGTGCCTTCTGTGCGCAGTCTGCATGTCCTCCCTGTGGTTGTGTGGGTTTCCTCCGGGTGCTCCAGTTTTCTCTCACATCCCAAAGACATGCTGTAGGTGGATTGGACACTCTAAATTGGCCCTAGGCGTGAGTGCGTGTGTGCCTTCTGTGGAAGTGTTAATTCTGCCCCCTCGCACCACTGAAAGTGGTTCGTTCTGCCCCCCGCACCACTGAAAGTGGTTCTTTCAACCTCTCATACCACTGAAAGTGGTTCATTCCACCCCCTGCACCACTGAAAGTGGTTCATTCTGCCCCCCCCAGCAACATCTGGGGGTATATTTTCATAAGAATAAGATACCTGATTAAGGTGAGAGACAAAAAAGATAAGAAATGGAAAAGAGGTCGAACTACAACTTTGAAAACTGAAATAAACAAGATGGAAAAACTGATTAAGCATAGCGTTAGACAAGATCAAGAAAATTTTGAAGAAAATTTATGTAAAGATATTGAGCATAATAGGAAACCTTTTTATAGATACATAAGATGTGGAAGGAGTAAAGATACACAAATTGATAAACTGTGTGCAGATTCTAAAATGTATTCTCAGGCACAGCAGACTATAGATATATTTACAAAATCTTATGCAAAACAGTTTGGCTCCACAAAAGGTGTGGTAAGTTGTCCTAGTGACATCCAGGTAACCCTAGATACTGGAATCAAATTAGATTATATTGAAAAAGAACTGTGCAAACTGGATCCAAACAAAGTGCAGGGAGGAGACAGAATAAGTAACAATGACCTGAGAACATTTCAGCAAGAACTTACACTATCATTATATCTATTATTCACTAGGTCATATAAATATGGGGAGATTCCTCAAGATTGGAGACATGCACTTATTAAACCTGTCTTTAAGTGAAAGGGGAGTAGGACAAACCCAGAATCATATAGACCCTTAAGTGTACTTTCATGTTGTAGAAAAATAATGGAGAAGGTAATACTGGATTACTTATTGTCAGAACTGGATAGGCTGGGACTGGAAACCATATATCAGCATGCATATGTTAAAAATAGATGTAACCACCTGTAACATGATGTTCTATAACAATATAACAGCTATGAATGAAAATTGTGCTGTGATATGATTTATATAGATTTAACTTCAGCATCTGACAGGGTCATACACAATACACTGATCAGTAAATTAGTACAACTAGGTATTGATGTACTGTTGATAAGATGGATGGCTGCATGGCTTACAAATAGGACATGGCAAGTATCACATACCAACTAGAGAGGTGAAATCCTTGGTTACAGACAAGGTGTCCCACAGGGCTCTGTCCTAGAACCTTACTTGTTTAGATTGTATCTTTCAGACCTTACTTTTTTGTCTGAGGTGTTCTACAGTGTATATGCTGACAACCTGAAATTGTGTAAACAGATTACAAGTGCTACAGATAAGGCATGTCTGCAAAATAATTTGACTAAATTGACCATTTGGGCACAGGAGATTAATATGTTGATAAATACATCAAAAACTAAGCATATGAGATTTGGGAGACATAAACTGAAA
Source organism: Protopterus annectens (assembly GCF_019279795.1). Taxonomy (NCBI): domain Eukaryota; kingdom Metazoa; phylum Chordata; order Ceratodontiformes; family Protopteridae; genus Protopterus; species Protopterus annectens. The sequence continues at coordinate 818,956,389 of NC_056751.1, read as the reverse complement.
GGTGAATATTTGATACAGCACACAGTGATTGGAACTGTAGACGCATTTAAATATCTAGATATATGGGTAGATTCAGCTATGAGTTTTTCTAATCATATCAACTAATTGGTTAATTATAGTTATAGAACTATAGGTTGTATAAAAAGATTTATAAATTCTAGGAAATCAAACATAATGAAGTCATTGTTTGTTAGTTACATTATACCCAAACTTGAGTATGAAATAACAGTATGGAAACCCTATGGGAAAATAAGCATGAATAAACTGGAAAGAGTACAGCAGAATATACCAAGGGCATCCATGGATGTGAAAATCTAAGTTATTATGAAAGACTAAAATATCTGAACTTGTACAGTGTCTCTTACAGATATTTAAGAGGAGATCTTATTCAGGTATATAGGGCATTTAGGGACAACTACCTCTGGGAATGTTTAGGGTTATCAAAAAGTACTAGAGAATCATTAGATAACCTATGTAGAAGATTCTATAGGAATGAAAAGTGTACTATTTGGTTCTCTGACAAAGTAGCTGATGCATGGAACAGACTACCAAATTACATTAAAGCAAGTACTAGTTTAGATATTTTTAAGAGCAGCCTGGACATTTATTATGGGAACAAGTGTTTTGGTATATTGGCAAGCTAGAAGGAAATTAATGCCTGTGCTTGAAACATTTGTATGTATGTATGTATGTATGTATGTATGTAAATACTCAGGGTCTTGGATGCATCTCCTCCTGGCTTATGTGGTGACATACATGACCTTGTTCAGGCCACACATCAAATACTGAGGTCATGAATAGATGGTGGGGTGAGTCCTTGGCAATCCTCGACCATGGCATGTCTGTGCTAGAGTGTGTGGTGGGTGATGGGCATCAGTCATGTGGATGTAGGTCAGCACCAACATTGGCTGAAAGTCTACGGGGCCATGCACCTTCACACTTCCGTAGTGGCAGTATCACCAGCAGTACTGAGGGGGGTGCTGTCCACACCACAATGGAGCAAGCCATGGGCATGGGACATGGATCCATCAGACAGCAGTCACCATCAGGAAGTAGTACTGCATCTGGCCTTTGGCCCGGTGGTCCCAGTGAGACCCCTGGCAGGACCAGTTCCCATGTCTGTGGCCAGAGATGGTGAACTGTACACCCTGCCATATATGGTCCACAGCTGTCCAACATACCCCTGTGTAGGGCAGCCATATGGCATGACTGTGTACATACATATACAGACACACACACATCACCATCACAGCCAGGTCACCTCCAGACACACACACACACACACACACACATACACACACACACACACACACACACCAACCACCTCTGCACGGCCCATTCATAGAACACCCCTCCAAAAACACGCACATGATGTCAACTGTATGACCCAGCCTAGGCCTCTGGCAAACCCACACAACACCCTGTGCATATGATGATACATGTGCCACATCCCTGTCATCCATACCACCGATGCAGGGACATGCTACTATGGTTCTGATGCACAGGGTGAATTAAGTACAATTTAGCTATGTAATGCTGTGTAAGGTGCTGTCTGCTGGCATTTGTAATGGGTACACAGAGTGTGTACCTTTTCAGCCATGATGCATTATTGGTGTTAGTAACGCTGACTGAATGTAGTCTTACATGCTGTATTCTGTTTGTGTTCTAGGTGTCTGTGTGTCAGCAGGAGGTGGCCCTGCAGAAACTGACAATGAGGGATATGGCAGGGTGATAACACATTAATCATGTCAGAGCTGAGGTACAGCTGTATATGTACACATTTACCAGGTCTTGTAACAGTTATTGCATGTGCAACAGAACTTATAGGCCTGAGAGGTGTATACAGGTAAGTCTATGGTGGTTGACATCAGCAGCCATTGTAAAGTGGACAATGGTAAGTGTAGTGGGTGGAACACACCTCAGATTGGCAAAACCCATACCCCCAGATTATATTGTGTTGATCAAACACACAGAGAATACACACACACACACACACACACACACACACACACACACACACACACACACACACACACACACACACACACACACACACACAGGATCACAGTTGCCAGTGTTGGGTTTGGAACTACCCATCTAGTTAGTCTACAGTGTTATGCAGTTATTGCAGGTGGCATGAAACTAATAGTGTGATGACTGTTCCAAGGTACCTGTAAAATGAATAACATCGCATGTCCTTGTCAGGTATGGCAATGGGGTGTGTACTGGGTGTGGAAGAACTCATTATACTGTTACCTACGAGTCTACACACTCACAAATACTGCTATACACACCGATGCACACACAATTGCCAGTAGTGACATTAGCAGCCCTGCCTATCATGGTATTCATTCCATACTGTTACATAACTGTTGCACATGGCTTGGGGCTTATAGGGCTGAAGAGTGTCCACAAATACCTCTGTGGTGGATGTGAACAGTGGCCTTAAGAAAGTGGACTTTGGAACATGTACTGGGAGTGCCATGGCCTAAAATTGTAAACCACGGCCATCCAATGGGTATAGTTCTCACACCCACACAGACACACACACACACACACACACACACACACACACACACACACACACACACACAGAATACTGTTCTTAGACACACACACATATTTGTCAGGACTGAGATTAGAACCCGTACCTCTCTAGTTACTACTAATTCAGTGTTATGCAGTTATCACATGTGCCATGCCACAAAGCTTACAAGGTGAAGAGAGTCCCAAGGTAATTCCAAGGTGAGCAACATCACCAGGCCTTGTAAAGTATGGCAATGGGTGATTTACTGGGTGAGAATGGACCCAAAATACTCGAACCTATGGATATACACACTTACACACACAAATACACTCATGCACACATTTGCCAGGACTGAGAGTAGCAGCCCTGCCTGTCTTGTTAGTCAGTCCATACTGTTACATAGTTCCTGCACATGGCACAGGGCTTATTGGGCTGAAGACTGTCAACAGATACCTGTATGGTTGATGAAGACAGTGGGCCTTGTAAAGTGGACCTTGGGATGTGTACTGGGAGTACCATGGCCTAAAAATATAAAACCCACTCCCCAATGGATATAGTTCTCACTCAGACATGTACACAGGATATAGTTCTTGCACACACACACACACACACACACACACACACACACACACACACACACACACACACACACACACACTTGGCAGGACTGAGATTAGAACCCCTACCTATCTAGTTATTGCTAATACAGTGCTATGCATTTATTGCATGCAAAACTGGGCTTATAGTGTGAAGAGTGTCCCACAGTTCTTCTAAGGTGGACAACATCACCAGCCCTTGTAAAGTATGGCAATGGGCAGTGCACTGGGAGAGTGGGGTCTCAAAATTCAGTATCCTACAAATATAGACACTTACAAACACTTACACACACATTTGCCAGGACTCAGATTAGAGCCCCTACCTATGCAGTCATTAGCACTATAGTGATATGCAGTTACTGCAAGCACCATGGAGCTTATAGAGTGAAGAGTGTCCCAAGGTACCTATATTGTGAATAACATCACCAACCTTTGTAAGGTATGGCAATTGTAGGTGTACTGGGTGAAAAGGGCCTCAAACTACTTTCACCCACATTTACACACTCACAAACACTTTTATACACAGTAATGCACACACACACACACACACACACACACACACACACACACACACACACACACACACACACACACACACACACACACACACACGTTTGCCAGTTCTGAGATCCATAGGTTCATAGGTTTATAGGTGTGTACTAGGTGAATGGCCATGAAGCCTTTACAAGCTTAGCCCATGGGAATACTCTGGCATCATACCACCTAACAATAGTCCCCAGTGTGTCTAATGAGTACAGCCACTGGAGTGATCCTCATGGTGGGATTTCTATTCCCCATCCACTCATCCAGATTTCTCTTGAAGAGAGCCAGTGAAGTGTTCTGCTTGACATGTATGTGAAGTCTATTCCATAGTGTGGGCAGTCTCTGGGTTATGAACCTGTCCCTCCAGCATGTTTTGTTGATTCTGGAAATGGGGTTGAGGTCTCTGGAGCACATGGTGTGGAGGGATTGGGTTCTTTAGATGTAGCATTCCTGACAGAGCTGGGTCAGACATGGCTTTGTAAGTCAGGCAGAGATCACCTCTAAGTAGCCAATATGAGACAGTTGGAGTTATTGGAGTCTGTCCATATAGGGACAGTGTTTAAGGCCTAAGATCATCTTTGTGAGGTACTTATGCAGCCTCTCCAGTTGTTGCAGGTGTCCAGTGAGGTACATGCCAAATGGGCCATTGTACTAGTTGATTGGCCTAATGAGGGGAGAGTAGAGGGAGACAATGACCTCTTACTTCCTGGATGCAACACCCTTAGTAATGAGATATGACACATAGAAGGACTTTCTGAACACAGTGTCACTGTGGTGGTCAACAGAGAGCATGCTGTCAACCCGTGTTCCCAATTATCTTATAACGACTTCAGTGTTCAGTGGACTACCATTAATGTGGTACTTCATGGGAACCCTGCTGTTCCCAAAGGGGATGGCCACATTTTCTGGCATTGAGCTAAAGTCCAGGGTTCTGAGACCAGTCATAGGTCTCAGTGAGGCCTTTGTGCAGGATGTCAACATCACATGTGGAGGTAATAATAGCATTAATTATTACCATATGGTGAATATCTACATATAGCCAATAATACAAGCAAGGCTGGGGGCTGAGTTTGAGAGGGTTAGGAACAAACTTCAGAGTAGAGGCTATGATGAGGGGGTTCTAACCATAGCTGAAAATAAAGTCAGGAAAAGACTGGGGCTGTCATATACTACTATGTGAAAAGAAGTACAGAGCAACAGAAGTAAAGTTTGGAATTTGAATGAAGGAGAGGACAAAAACAAAATGTTCTTTGTAAATAAATATTTACCTTTTTCAGAGACTCGAAAAAGTTAGTGAATAGATTATGACCTATTATTACCAGTGTTGGGAACCTCAGGAAACTTTTTCTGGAGAGGGTTACTTTTTATAGTAGATTTAAGAATCTCAAGGAATTGGTATCAACAAGTAAGTTGGAAAGAGAGCATGGAAGGAAGGGCAGCTTCCCTTGTGGAAAATGCATAGTGTGCAAGAAGACTAAGAATATAGATGAGTTCAACATCAATGGGAAGTTATATAAGCCAGGGGTCAGTACAATTGTGAATCCTGGGGGGTGATTTACATTTTAGGATATGAATACTCTTCAGTAAAATGGTATAAAGGGCAGACTAAAAGGGCAGTGAAAAAATGAATTATGGAACACTTATGTGACATCAAGAAGAGTGGAAAGCCCTGTAGCAGAACATTTTGTTAGGTACCATGATGGTTCAGATTTAACCTTTTTTTATAGTGTGTTGGCCAAGCCCAGTCATTGTCAAGGGGATGAATTTGCAAGGAAATTAACGTGGTTAGAAACCAAATATATAATTAACTTTGGCACTTTATACCCAGGGGGATTAAATCTTGACATACATTTAAATGTGAGTTAAAGAGGGTTTAAATGCATTTTACCTCTCTGTCCTGATATTTGTTATTCATGCCATTATAATACAGCAATAGCAATGTGTGTTATGTAGTTTATACATTTACTATAACATAATTTTGAAACATATCTCTTCATATATTTAGAGGAACTTAATTCAGAAGTATTAGATGAAAATTAAATGTATTATTTATGCATAATATCATGGCACTTTAATCTATATCTATATATATATATATATATATATATATATATATATATATATATATATATATATATATATATATATATATATATATATATATATATATATATATATATATCTATATATATATATATATATATATATATATATATATAAGGACTGTTTTGAGTGTTGGTATATTAAATGAGGAAAGGGGATAGGCAATTTATATTTAATTAATTGCACTATGAAGTTGTATAAAAATATGTTCTGTTTGGTGTACTAAACATTCCTTGAAGGCGTAAGCCGCGGTACCTGATGCACCAGTAAATCTTTTATTCCAGTTCTTTCTTGGTGTGATTTGTGTCTTTTTTGAGGTAATAATAGCACCTACCTTTCAGTCATCTGCGAACATTGTCAGACAGAGTCCCTTCATGTTGGGCTTGACTTCAGAGGTGTAGATCTCGAGCGCAAGGGAACCCAGGACAAAACCCTTTGGGCCACCACTCATGACTGGTCAGCAGTCTGACATGAAGTCTGCTGCTTTCACACCATGCTTCTATCTGTGAGCCAATTTGCAAGCCACCTAGTGATAAAGGAGTTGATGCCTAGCTGAGTGTGTTTGTCTGTGATTCCTGAGTAGGGAATGGTATCTAAGGATTAGAAGGGCCACCTAGCTTGTTATTTATTCCATACCATTACATAGTTATTGTACATGGCAGAGAGCCTATAGGGCTGCAGAGTGTCTACAGCTACCTCTACAGTGGATGACAACACTGCGTCTTGTAAACTGGACATTGGGATGTGTACTGGGTGGGCAACAGCAAACAATTGCAAAATCCATCCCCAATGGATATGATTCTCACACAAACCCATTCCAACCCACGATACTGTTCACGCACACATACTTGCCAGGACTGAGATTAGAACCCCTACCTATCTAGTTACTGCTACTATAGTATTATGCATTTATTGCACGTGCCGCAGAGCTTATAGGGTGAAGGGTGTCCCAAGGTAATTCTAAGGTGAAGAACATCACTGGCCCTTGCAAAGTATTACAATGGGTGATGTACTGGGTGAGAGAGGTCACAAAATACTTTAACCTACACATATACACACTTACACACACTGATAGACTCACACGCACACATTTGCTAGGCCTAAGATTAGAGCCCCTACCTATCTAGTTATATATACTAGAGTGTTATGCAATTATCGCATGTGCCACAAAGCTAGTAGGGCTGCAGACTGCCCAAAGGGTACTTCTAAGGTGGCTGACATCAGCAGGACTGCTAAAGTAGGGCAATGGCAAGTGTACTGGTTGTGAAGTGGCTCAAAATCTTTAACCTGCAGACACACACACGCAATCTTTTACATTTGCCAGGACTGAGATTAGAACCCCTACCTATCTAGCTATTTGTACGATAGTGTTACACAATTACCAAGCATGCCACAGACTTGTAGGGCTGCAGGCTGCCCAAAGGTACTTCTAAGGTGACTGACATCAGCAGGACTGCTAAAGTAAGGCAATGGGAAGTGTACTGAGTGTGAATGGGCTCAAAACCTTTAACCTGCAGACACACACACACACTTTTACATTTGCGAGGACTGAGATTGGATACCCTACCTAAATAGTTATCTGTACTATAGTGTTATGCAGTTATCACACACACACTATAAAACGTACAGGACTGAGGCCAGTCCAAAGGTACGTCTGAGGTGGATGACTTTAGTAGATCCTGTAAAGTAGGACAATGGGAAGTGTACTGGGTGTGAACAGGCTCAAAATCTTTAACCTGCAGACACACATACATTTACGTTTGCCAAGACTGAGCTTAGAACCCCTACCTAACTAGTTATTTGTACTATAGTGTTACACAATTATCACATGCCCCGCAGAGCTTGTAGGGCTGAAGGCTGCCCAGAGGTACTACTAAGGTAACTGACATCAGCAGGACTGCTGAAGTAGGGCAATGGCAAGTGTACTGACTGGGAGTGAACAAGATACACATGCACACATGAACAAACACACTTTTTCATTTGCCAGGACTGAGATTACAACCCCTTACCTAAATAGTTATTTGTACTATAGTGTTATGCATTTATCGCACACACCACAGATCTTATAGGGCAGGGGCCAGTCCAACAGCACTTCTACAGTGAATGACATCAGCAGATCTTGTGAAGTAGGGCAATGGGAGGTGCACTAGTTGGGACTGGACTAAAACACTTATTCCTGCACACACTCAACCACTGTTACATATGCCGGGACTGTGATTAGAACCCCTAATATCTAGTTATTGGTATGATAGTGTTACACAGTTATCACATGCACTATAGAGCTTACAGGACTGCAACCAGTCCAAAGGTACTTCTCAGGTGAATGACATTAGCAGATGTTCTAAAGAAGGGCAATGGGAAGTGTACTGGGTGGGTAAGGCATCATAATACTTAGACCTACACACACACACACACACACACACACACACACACACACACACACACACACAGAAGTGTTGTGATATTCCAACCCCCACCTCAGTACCATCAGACAATGAATCTCATCTTCATGCTGGCACATGCCAGTGGTTACAATTGGTATGCAACTGTCTGCAGCAGGACATCACTCTATGCCATTCAGAGTATTCCTGTGTTTAACTCACTCTGTGTGTGTCTCCCTGTGTGTCTCACTTTATCACTGTCTGCCCCTCTCTTCTCCATGTCTATGTGTGTGCATGCTTAATATATTGTAATATGTTACCCATATATATATATATATATATATATATATATATATATATATATGTGTGTGTGTGTGTGTGTGTGTGTGCATCACACACAACAGATGCAGATATACCACATATATGCCACCTACAGCTGCTTGTGGGTAATCTGGTCTGATGGTGTGTGTGGAGACATTTAGGTTTACATGGCTGTGTGTATGCAAAGACATTTGCATAATACAGAGATATATAGTCCGATGTGGTTTCAGACATGGGCTTCACTTCTCTAAGTGTAGGAGCATGCTCAGTATGACCTTCTATAGTAAGTGTGGGAATCCATTCCAGGTATAGTTGTACCCCAGTCTGTGGTGTTGTGTGCTACAGCCATACCTTGCAACCTGTTTGTGCAAGATATCTGGAGATAGGCTGCCAATATGGGGAAACAAGGGGCCAAACATAGGGGGGGTTTGTAACTATTGATCTTATCAATGTATGAGTTGCTTGAGTTACAGGGTTTGTTTTAGCAGACATTTTCTGACATATATAATGTTTGACACTTTACTGTATTGTGTCATTACCTACTGACAGATATAATCGGATCATCAAAGTTATTTACCAGATAACTATAAGATGGATGATGCACAGACCTATATTATGAGGTAAAGGCTAGACATTCTTGCACAATCCGGCCAGTTGGAAGGTGTGGCTACAGCCGATTGACTGATGAAGCTGTGTAAAAGGTCCAGCACCATGGTGGTATGCTGGCTGTGGATCTCCTGGTTGTGTAGTATTCTTCTTACCTGAAAGGTCATATCTCGGTGTGGCCATACATGTCAACTGTACAGATTCTCACAGATTATCCAGATGCATGCCTCATATATCTGGTCAGTTTCCCTTCACATTGTTGTTTTCTAGCACATTTGTTGCAAATCACTCAGGGTTGCAGTCAGGGAATACTGACAAAACATTAGAGTTTCAGACTTCACACTCAAAAAAACAACACCGGAGCAGAGAACTAGGCTGGAAATTCTTTACTTCACAACTCTGGTACCTCTGCTTTTCGCCTTCATCTTTGAAGGTGAAAAGCCAAGGTACCAGAGTTGTGAAGTAAAGAATTTCCAGCCTAGTTCTCTGCTCTGGTGTTTTTTTTTTTTTTGAGTATTTCTTCTTTTGTTCGTTTTTCAGACTTTACACCCTTCATGACATCCATGCTACTACACACCCTCTCTGTTATTCTATCAACTTTCTAATATTATGAGAGCAATATTGCAAATGTGTCCCTATAGTTGGGCCTTTATCCCACCATTATGTATGGCTTTGTCCAGATTTCTTCCTCTACAAGGTTGAGAGGTATGCTACTAGCATTTAGCAGCATGGCCTTACATTTGCATTTTGTTGACTGTGTTATGTTGGTAGTATACACCCCATGACATTCACTGCAAAGGCACTATGAGTGAGGCATGGGTCTTTGCCAGAGGCCTGTAGGCCATGTGAGACTAATGCATGCCATCTGTAGCAAGGTAGTGCGCTCTGCCACTCATATGTTCCCAGGCTGCCAGGCAGTGGACCCCCTTGGGGTGACAATGGTAAGTGACAGGATGCACTGCTGTGCTACTAGGCACCATACCTCTTCACATATGTGAGCCAGACATCTGGATATAGCCATGAGTAATTGGGTGACAAAGGCCTACATATACGGACCATTAGAACTATTGGCCTTACAAACCTGGAAGGGTGATACAATAACAGATTTTGCATTAGCATGCATTTTTCTATAGGATATGAAGTCTGAGACACTACAATCCATCAATATTTTCTGACTTGAGACCTTCGTGGTTTGTCAATGATTTGCCAGACAACCACTATTTCAGACTAAAGACACCACAAATATGATGCAAACCTGTGTACATTCTGCGAAAGGTCTGTATAGTTGTGAGGTATAGCAGGCACTATGTAGGTTACTCCAACCTGTGTACTGTTCATATGTGTGGCCCCCTGTACATGACCTGTCCAGCTTCCTGGCAGTAATGGATATTAACATCTGGACAGTGTGCACAACTCCCAGTGTAGGTGTAGCTGACATGCCAAATAGCTGGCATTGCATTTTGTGGAACATGGGCCTATTTACCACAATACTGTACCTAGGCCACAAGGACACAACAGCCATGAGAAGTTGCTGGCCACATCCTGACAGTTTTCCCCATACATATGCATAGCTCATTGACCCCTGCATATTGTGAACATGCAACAAGTTATCCATGTTGATTGAGACAGCCCTGGCAATGTGTGCTCTGCTGCTTTTACTCTACAAACTTACATGTTACTGCATTTCTATGGGAATATGGGTATGTGGGGGCACACCTGTCAACAGTACACATTTGCACAGACTGTGCTGATATTGGCTTTACATTTTGGTTCCATTTAGCATAGTATTGTGCCCTGTCTTGGAGATCACATGCATATCACTAGAGACCACAGGTTAGATTGTACTAGCATACAATTGAGTTTCAGACTTCTTACCCTTCAGAGACTTACTGCAAATGCAAGTCCTGCTGTGATATCACTGTGTAAGTCTGTAGGGGAGCATTCCATCATTGTCACCATTTGTGTGTCTTTGACAGACATTCATTTATGGTTTTTTGCAGCTGACTTGCTGTGTGAGTCTGCGGGTGATTATGGGATCCCCACAGTGACATCCATGCATGTGACCTATGACCCCCCCTTAGTTGTCCCCCCCACATATACTGCAGTGGATTTGCCACTTTAAATGATACTGCATAGTGTGGGGAAGCCAGTATTGTGCAGATATTTCCTGGTGTCTCACATAGCTGTCAGTTGTCTGCTGCTATCCCAGTAGGCCATCCCATTCCCTTGCATGCATGCAGCATTACCATAGATATGCTACCAAAACATAGTAATCCATTAATTTATTGTTAAGAAGACTAAATAACTTTGTGCCTGTGACAGTTGTGAGGGCAGTGCTTGAGGGATGTCTATGATGGATGCACATATGTGTCAGTGTGTGTGCTGTGTGTTGCCTCTTTGCCAAGGCCTGGGAATGCCTCTGCCTATGGGAGCAGGCTCAGGAGCTTCCTCTTCTGAGTCCCTCTGTGCCTGTGGGGACCTTGGCAATGGTGGGGGGCTGTGTGGCCTTTCCCCATGCTGTTCCTACTGCAGCTGTTTCTGCAGGATCATGTTGCGTAGCATGGCACATACTATGAACATGTGTGCACATGTGGCTGGACAGTACTGCAAGGCTCCACCGATATGTCAAGGCAGTGGAACAGTGACTTGAACATGCCAAACACATGATCTATAATGAAACTGGTTTGTGAGCGTGCCTCATTATGGCGTTCTTGAGTGGGTGTGTGTGCATTTCTGATGGGTGTCATCTTCCACGGCTCCAGTGCATAGCCAGCATCCCCCATCAGATGGCCATATGGGATGTCCCTACTGGCAAATAAATGCCTGGTACAGCTGTGATGAATGCCAGAGTTGGGAGCTGTGATAGCTTCCAGGGCTGCCAGCACACACATTCATGATAATACCCTGGGCATTGCACACGACCTGGCAGTTGATGCAGGGGAAGCCCTTGTGGTTTATGCAGACCCTACCCTGTTCACCGGGTGATGCTTTGATGTGGATGTGCGTGCAGTTTATCACACACAGTACCTCTAGGTATTCTGCTACATGGTGGAAGAGATGCATATTGCTGGCCCTCTCCTCATGGGTGTTGGGGAAGTAAATATGTTCACCAGCATGTGGTAGGATGGCATCCAGGAGCTGGTGGAGTACCCTGGATGCGGATGCCTATGAGACCCCCATGATATCCCCAGTAGGTCTTTGGAAAGTACCTGTAGCTAGTATTCTTAAGGCTACACATACCTTGGTATCCACTGGGATGGGTTCCCCTCTGTTGGCTTTGGGTCTGAGTTGAGGCTGGCACAGCTCAATAATTTGCTGCAAGATGTCTCTGTCCACCCTGTAGTGCTCTATCTCCAGATCATGTAGCCTCTGATAATTTACCCTGGATCTGAGCAGTCTTCTCCTCCTTGGTCTGTGGCAGTTGTCAGCATTATCCTCCTCACTGCCCTCAGCCTCTAGCACATACTGATGGATCAAAGCAATGGCAGCCCCTAACATGTTTTCAGTTAAAATTCCCCCGAATGTGTACACCAATGGTGCAGAGTTTGTGGGAAAAAACAGACTGTATGGTGTTTGCATAGTTTATATTGTTGTGCTGCAGATGCTGCCTGTATGATTGGCTGACTATGATGCATTCCACCTGCCAGCTATGTTATTTTTACTTGATTGCTTGTATTCTGCTGTTTGCCTTTTTTCCCTTCTCATTTCCACCCCTTTTAAGTGCTGAGGAGTGCAGCATAAACCCAGTGCCCAAATATAAACAGTCCTGCTATTTCCATTTTTTTTTTGTTTGTTTTAGACTCGGTGCATGCCACGCAAACCTGTTAAGCTAAGGTAAATAAGAGAAATGCCCATCCTCTGGACACGAACACACTCTTCATTTCATGGAATAAGTCAATACAGCCTCAGACACACCCCCTTGCTTAGCTCCGCTTAGCTAAGCTCATCTGGGAGCCATGGAGCTCCAATGTACTTACATCAAGCATGACACCCCCCCTTTTCATGTCTTCTGCTCCTCCTGCTTACACCACTGCCTTATAGCATGTACGCGGTTAGGTGCAATTTGGCACATTGCTTCTTTTTGTGATTCAGTAAATTTCCCTTGTTTGCATACCCCACTGCCTTAGTCTCTAGTTACAGCACTGCACCAGAGCCTTTCCCCTTAGCAACCACTGTTCCCCAGTATTGTTTTGATTCTGCATGCCATAGCCTATAATGGCAAAATGTAGATTTCACTTAAAATTGCCTGTTCACATTTTTTTTATTTTCGTCACAATCCCATTTGCGTGCAGCTGCCCTATGCTTAAACGTCCGAGATCGTTCAAAAAATGTAAAACTTTTATTTTTATAATTTTGCAACATTTTTCATGCCAATGGCCATATATTTGGCCATTGGCATGCCTAAGGATTGGAATACATGGTTTGGCTTGAGCTGTCATGCCTCAATTTTGATTTTTGCAGAAATGTATTCGGCTAGTAGCCGAATACATTTCTGCATGCTACACTATTCTGCCACGGATGCCTGCCTGCTTACTGGATCGGTAATTGACCTCATTTTCATGGTTTTTAACAGCAAATGAGGTCATTATCATAATCCAGCCATGTCCGTGGCAGAATAGTGTTGCCCGTCAAAGGCTTGTTTACTGGATCGTTTGTCAGGCATAATTCGTGCAGGAACAGCTACACTATTCCTGCACGGAAACTTTGGCTTATTTAATCCCAGGGCATATCTGTAGAGCTGACACCAAAAAAATCTTATGAACACTTTTTAGATTTGAGCTACTTAACAAAAGATGACTACTACATGACCACTGATTACTAATCTAATTCTTAAGTATCAATATGGCTTACTTTGGGTCTGTTGTTTTTCTTTTCTTGAATTTCAAAAAGTTTCAGTGAGGATTTGTAAAACTACAACTCTGCATAAGGGGGCAAAGGTAAGCAGTTGGGTAGGCCAATTCCACATGTAAATTGGGTGAAACTCATCCACCTATTACTGAAGTCTCCCTAAGGACCAATTAGAGACCCTGCATAAAACTGTCCACCAATCTTACTATCTGTTTTACCCATGTCACCCGATTATTACAACTAAAAAAAAATACATGTAAGTGATTAAGTTTTAGATCTGATGAAGTTCAAGTAACAATGAAAGTACTTAACCTAATAAACATTTGATCAAGGAAACTGGTGCATGGCTGTTCACTGATACCATACCTTGAGGAATTACAGTTTACATTTTTGCAAAAAAAAAAAAAGTTATTTTGTCTGTCACTTATCTATAATTTTCTCTTTCTGGAGTAATGCGTTCCATATGGCTTATCCCTGGCAAAACTAGGTTTGGATTGGCCGAGGAAGAGATTTTTGGGGGGGTCATTTCAAATGACCCATGAATTTATATTCCTACTTTGTGCTAGTCAAAATTATTATTATTATTATTATTATTAGTTAACTGTGCAATAAATTAATCTGTGCATTGACTAGTGATCCAAGACATGGTTGAAAATGGCACCTGGACCACACTGTCTACATCATTCGCAAAAAACCAAAAATTTAATAAATTTTACTCTGTATGACAGATTTTGCAGGTGGGATCTGCAGATTTAAAAATATATATATATATAATCTATTGAAACTGGCTTCTGACAGTTGAATGGATTATCATGCATTACTCACCCCAACTTCTATGAGCAAAGCTGAATTATTAATTAAATCTCCTGCAGCATCTTATCATCATCATCATCATCATTCCCTTTTTCCCATTTACATGGGGTCGGGGTATCGTATTAACTGTCGCCATCTCTCTCAATTCAGTGCCACTCTCCTGCCTTCTTCAACACTCATGCCTGACTGTCCCAGATCTTCTTTCACACAATCCATCCACCTTTTTGCTGGACGCCCTCGTTTCCTCTTACCTTCTTCCTGTCTGTCCCAAATCTCCCTCACCAGATTGTCTTCTGCTTTTCTACACATGTGCCCATACCATCTTAATCTGTTTTCTTTGATCTTTTCTGCAATTGGAGCTACTTTGGCTTCTGCTCTTCTGTCCTCATTTCTTCGCCTGTCCCGCAGTGTGCATCCTACCACCTTTCTCAGGCACTTCATTTCCATCACCTCTAGCTTCTTCAACTGTTCTGCCTTTACTGCCCAGGTTTCTGTACCATACAGTAGTACTGGTCACACCACTGTCTTGTACACCTTACTTTTCAGCTTCTTTAGCATTCTTCTGTCATATACTACACCTGATACTCTATGCCAGTTGGCTGCAGCCCCTCTGATTCTAGCTTTGACCTCTTCAGTCAGACTACCCTTCTTCTCAACCA
Source organism: Protopterus annectens (assembly GCF_019279795.1). Classification (NCBI taxonomy): domain Eukaryota; kingdom Metazoa; phylum Chordata; order Ceratodontiformes; family Protopteridae; genus Protopterus; species Protopterus annectens. The sequence continues at coordinate 818,940,992 of NC_056751.1, read as the reverse complement.
CCTCTCCAGATACTTGAAGCTGTTTACCTGTTCCACTATCTTCCCATCTATCTCTATTCTCAGCTTCTTCTGATTTCCCCAATCTGCTGCCATTACCACTGTCTTATCTGTGCTTAGTTTCATCCCATCTGCCTTCAGATTTGCATTCCATTCTCCTATCCTTTGCTGAAGTTCTAGATCAGAGTCTGCCTGTACTGCCACATCGTCTGCATACAGCAGCTTTGTTGCTCTGACCCCTCCAACCTGTTTGCTGATGTAGTCCATTACCAGTATGAACAGCAGTGGGCTCAGAGCTGAACCGTGGTGTACACCCACTCCCACTGGGAACCCTCAGTGAGGCGAAACACTCTTCGTACTTGAGTCACTGGGTCCTTGTACATAGCCTGTACTAATTCTACCAATGTTTCTGGGACTTCAAACCACCGCAGTACTGCCCAGATCAGCTTTCTTGGGACCTTGTCATATGCTTTCTCCAAGTCTAGGAAAGCCCAGTTTGACTCTCTCCTCTTCTCTAGTTTCTTCTCAAGTATCTGTCTCAATGCAAACATCGGGTCAATTGTGCTGCATCCTGATCTGAATCCGAACTGTTCATCTCCCATCTTACATTCTACTATTCTGCGTATCCGTTTATCAATTACCCTCTCCAGAACTTTCATGCAATGTGGTAGGAGTTTGATGCCTCTGTACTGTCCACAGTTGTGGATGTCCCCTTTGTTCTTGTACACTGGCATGAGTATGCTTATTCTCCAGTCATCTGGAATACGCCTTTCTCTCCACACTGCAATTAGTACCCTCAGGAGCCATTTCTCTGCTAGCTCACCCAGCATCTTTATCATATCTGATGTGACCTCATCTGAGCCTGATGCTTTCCCTGACTTCATTTTCCTTAGTGCTGCTCTTACTTCTTCTAAGCTGGGCTCCTCTTCTACTCTCATTGTAGGCTGTTTCTGGGGCAGTACCGCTTCTGTGGGGCTTTCTTCATTCAGAAGCTGCTGGAAATACTCCTTCCATCTGCCTTTGATGTCTTGCAGCATCTTACTCATGTGATAATCCTAACCTTATTCCTGACAATATACATTACTTTACTAAACATCTTTCTCTTAATAGTACCGCTAAACAGGGCATCTACACACACTTCACACACACACACACACACACACACACACACACACACACACACACACACACACACACACACACACACACACACACACACATTCCAGAAATCTATTAATTTTCCTAACTATTACTTTAACCTTAACCCTGCACAATTGTGCATACACTGTCGCCAATAATAGTGAAACATTCACTGTATCTGTTTTTGCATTAACATATACTCCCACTTTCTGAGACTGCACATACACCTCCTGTGGAAATGTTACATTAAATGTTGTTCCTTTCATTGAGTATAACACTTAATGGGTGCTTTCAGCAAATTCTGATACCAGGAATGTCCATCTACAACCTGTGCATTCCACAGACATTTTGCTAATATATTATTTTACACCTATTAACATTATACAAAGGTTTCCAAGCTTATACTGTACATTTTTGTCAATCATTTCCAGCGGTGGTGCAACGGTTAGAATTGTTGCCGCACAGCAAGAGTTTTTCTGGTTTGATTCTCAGCTGAAGTGCCTTCTGTGTGGAGTCTGCATGTCCTCCTCATGGTCGAATGAATTTAAAGACATGCAGGTAGGTGCATGCATGTGTGGGTGTGCCTTCCTTGAAGGTTGGGTGCCAGGCTGGCAACTCGACACTGTAAAAATTCACTGCCAATCATTAACGGACCAAAGTTCCAACCAGGAAAACCCGAAAGGCAGCTTTTTTAGTTTATTTCCAGCATAATAACTCTGATATGTACAACCTGCTAAGTACATTAAATATTTACTATTCTAATTATAAAAAAAACTGTAAATTAATGTCATTCATTGGATGCAAAGTGGCATTGCCAGTATCTGTATATTTACAATAAATATGACCACTTGTTCCACTGCTGCCACTGGTGAAGCCTTGAAGTATTTCAGTCTGCAATAAATCTTCTTTGTAAATTGTAATTTCATCTAAACATAATATTTAGTTTGTTTTCTACACTCTCTGCAAGTTTGTTATTAGTAGTCCGAATTACCCAAAATATCTTAAAATGTTATAAAAACAGTCAGTTGATAGTGACAGCAATTATAGAATTATTTTTTAACCCCTTTGGAGCTGTGAGAGCATTTCAACACAAAGTACTAATATGCTTAATTTCAGTCATAATAGTTGCTCAGGTGGCATAGAGGCCTGAAGCCGGCCCAGGAGAATTGAGTTTTGTCAGATGCTCAGGTAAATTATGGCATCCAGGAAGGATGGTAGTGCCTACCTTGCTGGGGCGGGCCATGCTGGGTAACATCCAATGAGTCCTGGTAGACGCCAGGGCCATAGAATATAATGGCAGGCTGTGGAGTGGGAATAGCAGAGTGTGGTAGGCAGCAGGATTTACACTCAGTGTGACCGTATCATTGCTCAGCCCAGCTCATGCATAATGTCAGCACTTGTGGATGGGGAGTTAGGCTAGGGGAAAAAATGTCCACGTAGTCAGATGACGACCTCTCCACTAACCTATCTCACCAATTACTCAGTGAGGAATCTAACCAATTAAAGCCTGCTTTAGAGGATGACCTCTCCTAAAAGGACAACCCCTTCAACTGACTGGAACACTGAAAGTCCACTAGGAAGGGATCTGAAGGCCAGAGAACTGAGGTACACAGTTGTGTGTACATGATCAGCTACAGCAGGAGCAAAAAAATAAATAAATAATTTTAGTCAAACTGAAGTTTTGAATTTTGTGTCTGTAAAGTATGTTTAAAAGTAGTAAGTATGGGATGAAAAACAATATATCACACTGAAGATGTTTTTAATTATTTAACATCATTCAGATCAGGCAACAACCTTAAATTAATCTTTCTAGGGAACAACACATACCAGATACACCATTACTGCAAAACATCTTGCTGGAGAAAAATGAAAGTCCTATGCTACATAACTGAATGCCATTATTGTACAAATGAAAATATGAGATATGATAAACCAATGATACTGAATCAGTTGAACTTTCATTGGTAGTTCAAATGTTTCCACCATTTCTCTCTTGCAGAAGAGACCCTTTCCTCTGTATATCATTCTTATTCAGAAGAGACCCTTCCCTCTGTATATCATTCTTATTCAGAAGAGACCCTTTCCTCTGTATATCATTCTTATTTATGATCCTGATCCTTAGCAATCTAGATGACATAACAGTTTCTGAGATGTTTATGGTAGTCATGGTATCAGTACAGGTTAGCACCAAAGTTTGAAAAGGTCACAGATCTGGGGGCTGAGAAACTCATACAACACACTCACATACACTGCAGTGGATTTGCCACCTTAAATTATACTGCATAGTGTGGGGAAGCCAGTATTGTGCAGATATTTCCTGGTGTCTCACATAGCTGTCAGTTGTCTGCTGCTATCCCAGTAGGCCAACCCATTCCCTTGCATGCATGCAGCATTACCATAGATATGCTACCAAAACATAGTAATCCATTAATTTATTGTTAAGAAGACTAAATAACCTTGTGCCTGTGGCAGTTGTGAGGACGGTGCTTGAGGAATGTCTGTGTTGGATGCACACAGTACACTGCCTATACATGGTATGTTGCAGGTAATGTGCTGTGTGTGTGTCATCCATTTTACTGTGTGTGCGAGTCAGAAAAAGAAGTGCCAGTCCCTGGGTCCCCATGTGTCAGTGTGTGTGCTATGTGTTGCCTCTTTGCCAAGGCCTGGGCATATTGGGCATGCCTCTGCCTATGGGGGCAGGCTCAGGAGCTTCCTCTTCTGAGTCCCTCTGTGCCTGTGGGGACCTTGTCAATGGTGGGGGGCTGTGTGGCCTTTCCCCATGCTGTTCCTGCTGCAGCTGTTTCTGCAGGATCATATTGTGTAGCATGGCACATACTATGAACATGTGTGCACATGTGGCTGGACAGTACTGCAAGGCTCCACCGATATGTCAAGGCAGTGGAACAGTGACTTGAACATGCCAAACACATGATCTATAATGATCCTGGTTTGTGCGCGTGTGCCTCATTATGGCGTTCTCGAGTGGGTGTGTGTGCATTTCTGATGGGTGTCATCATCCACGGATCCAGTGCATAGCCAGCATCCCCCATCAGATGGCCATACGGGATGTGCCTACTGGCAAATAAATGCCTGGTACAGCTGTGATGAATGCCAGATGTGGGAGCCGTGATAGCTTCCAGGGCTGCCAGCACACACATTCATGATAATACCCTGGGCATTGCACACGACCTGGCAGTTGATGCAGGGGAAGCCCTTGTGGTTTATGTAGACCCTACCCTGTTCACCGGGTGATGCTTTGATGTGGATGTGCGTGCAGTTTATCACACATAGTACCTCCGGGTATTCTGCTACATGGTGGAAGAGATGCATATTGCTGGCCCTCTCCTCACGGGTGTTGGGGAAGTAAATATGTTCACCGGCATGTGGTAGGATGGCATCCAGGAACTGGTGGAGTACCCTGGATGCGGATGCCTGTGAGACCCCCATGGTATCCCCAGTAGGTCTTTGGAAAGTACCTGTAGCTAGTATTCTTAAGGCTGCACATACCTTGGTATCCACTGGGATGGGTTCCCCTCTGTTGGCTTTGGATCTGAGTTGAGGCTGGCACAGCTCAATGATTTGCTGCAAGATGTCTCTGTCCACCCTGTAGTGCTCTACTATCTCCAGATCATGTAGCCTCTGGTAATTTACCCTGGATCTGAGCAGTCTTCTCCTCCTCGGTCTGTGGCAGTTGTCAGCATTATCCTCCTCACTGCCCTCAGCCTCTAGCACATACTGATGGATCAAAGCAATGGCAGCCCCTAACATGTTTTCAGTTAAAATTCCCCCGAATTTGTACACCAATGGTGCAGAGTTTGTGGGAAAAAACAGACTGTAAGGTGTTTGCATAGTTTATACTGTTGTGCTGCAGATGCTGCCTGTATGATTGGCTGACTATGATGCATTCCAGCTGCTAGCTATGTTATTTGTACTTGATTGCTTGTATTCTGCTGTTTGCCTTTTTTTCCCCTTTTTTCCCTTCTCATTTCCACCCCTTTTAAGTGCTGAGGAGCGCAGCATAAACCCAGTGCCCAAATATAAACAGTCCTGCTATTTCCATTTTTTTTTGTTTGTTTTAGACCTGGTGCATGCCACGCAAACCTGTTAAGCTAAGGTAAACAAGAGAAATGCCCATTCTCTGGACACGAACACACTCTTCATTTCATGGAATAAGTCAATACAGCCTCAGACACACCCCCTTGCTTAGCTCTGCTTAGCTAAGCTCATCTTGGAGCCGTGGAGCTCCAATGTGCTTACATCAAGCATGACACCCCCCTTTTCATGTCTTCTGCTCCTCCTGCTTACACCACTGCCTTATAGCATGTACAAGGTTAGGTGCAATTTGGCACATTGCTTCTTTTTGTGATTCAGTAAATTTCCCTTGTTTGCATACCCCACTGCCTTAGTCTCTAGTTACAGCACTACACCAGAGCCTTTCCCCTTAGCAACCACTGTTCCCCAGTATTGTTTTGATTCTGCATGCCATAGCCTGTAATGGCAAAATGTAGATTTCACTTAATATTGCCTGTTCACATTTTTTTTATTTTCGTCACAATCCCATTTGCGCGCAGCTGCCCTATGCTTAAACGGCCGAGATCGGTCAAAAAAAGTAAAACTTTTATTTTTATAATTTTGCAACATTTTTCATGCCAATGGCCATATATTTGGCCATTGGCATGCCTAAGGATTGGAATACATGGTTTGGCTTGAGCTGTCATGCCTCAATTTTGATTTTTGCAGAAATGTATTTGGCTAGTAGCCGAATACATTTCTGCATGCTACACTATTCTGCCACGGATGCCTGCCTGCTTACTGGATCGGTAATTGACCTCATTTGCATGGTTTTTAACAGCAAATGAGGTCATTATCATAATCCAGTCATGTCCGTGGCAGAATAGTGTTGCCCGTCAAAAGGCTTGTTTACTGGATCGTTTGTCAGCTATATTTCGTGCAGGAACAGCTACACTATTCCTGCACGGAAAATTTGGCTTATTGAATCCCAGGGCATATCTCTAGAGCTGGCACCAAAAAAATCTTATGAACACTTTTTAGATTTGTGCTTCTTAACAAAAGATGACTACTACATGACCACTGATTACTAATCTAATTCTTAAGTATCAATATGGCTTACTTTGGGTCTGTTATTTTTCTTTTCTTGAATTTCAAAAAGTTTCAGTGAGGATTTGTAAAACTACAACTCTGCATAAGGGGGCAAAGGTAAGCAGTTGGGTAGGCCAATTCCACATGCAAATTGGGTGAAACTCCTCCACCTATTACTGAAGTCTCCCTAAGGACCAATTAGAGACCCTGCATAAAACTGTCCACCAATCTTACTCTCTGTTTTACCCATGTCACCCGATTATTACAACAAAAAAAAAATACATGCAAGTGATTAAGTTTTTGATCTGATGAAGTTCATGTAACAGTGAAAGTACTCAACCTAATAAACATTTGATCAAGGAAACTGGTGCATGGCTGTTCACTGATACCATACCTAGAGGGATTACAGTTTACATTTTTGCAAAAAAAAAAGTTATTTTGTCTGTCACTTATCTACAATTTTCTCTTTCTGGAGTAATGCATTCCATATGGCTTATCCCTGGCAAAACTAGGTTTGGATTGGCCGAGGTTTTTTTTTTTTTTGGGGGGGGTCATTTCAAATGACCCATGAATTTATATTCCTACTTTGTGCTAGTCAAAATTATTATTATTATTATTATTATTTAACTGTGCAGTAAATTAATCTGTGCATTGACTAGTGATCCAAGACATGGTTGAAAATGACACCTGGACCACACTGTCTACATCATTCGCAAAACACAAAAATTTAATAAATTTTACTCTGTATGACAGATTTTGCATGTGGGATCTGCAGCTTTAAAAAAATTATATATATCATCTATTGAAACTGGCTTCTGACAGTTGAATGGATTATCATGCATTACTCACCCCAACTTCTATGAGCAAAGCTGAATTATTAAAGAAATCTCCTGCAGCATCTTACTCATGTGATAATCCTAACCTTATTCCTCACAATATACATTACTTTACTAAACATCTTTCTCTTAATAGTACTGCTAAACAGGGCATCTACACACACTTCGCATACAGCAAGACACACACACACACACACACACACACACACACACACACACACACACACACACACACACACACACACACATTCCAGAAATCTATTAATTTTCCTAACTATTACTTTAACCTTAACCCTGCTCAATTGTGCATACACTGTCTCCAATAATAGTGAAACATTCACTGTATCTGTTTTTGCATTAACATATACTCCCACTTTCTGAGACTGCACATATACCTCCTGTGGAAATGTTACATTAAATGTTGTTCCTTTCATTGAGTATAACACTTAATGGGTGCTTTCAGCAAATTCTGATACCAGGAATGTCCATCTACAACCTGTGCATTTCACAGACATTTTGCTAATATATTATTTTACAGCTATTAACATTATACAAAGGTTTACAAGCTTATACTGTACATTTTTGTCAATCATTTCCAGTGGTGGTGCAGCGGTTAGCATTGTTGCCTCACAGCAAGAAGTTTTCTGGTTTGATTCACAGCTGAAGTGCCTTCTGTGTGGAGTCTGCATGTCCTCATGGTCGAATGAATTTAAAGACATGCAGATAGGTGCGTGCATGTGTGGGTGTGCCTTCCTTGAAGGTTGGGTGCCAGGCTGGCAACTCGACACTGTAAAAATTCACTGCCAATCATTAACGGACCGGAGTTCCAACCAGGAAAACCTGAAAGGCAGCTTTTTTAGTTTATTTCCAGCATAATAACTCTGATATGTACAACATGCTAAGTACATTAAATATTTACTATTCGAATTATTAAAAAAACTGTAAATTAATGTAATTCATTGGATGCAAAGTGGCATTGCCATTATCTGTATATTTACAATAAATATGACCACTTGTTCCACTGCTGCCACTGGTGAAGCGTTGAAGTATTCTAGTGTGCAATAAATCTTCTTTGTAAATTGTAATTTCATCTAAACATAATATTTCGTTTGTTTTCTACACTCTCTGCAAGTTTGTTATCAGTAGTCAGAATTACCCAAAATATCTTAAAATGTTATAAAAACAGTCAGTTGATAGTGGCAGCAATTTTAGAATTATTTTTTAACCCCTTTGGAGCTGTGTGAGCATTTTGACACAAAGTACTAATATGCTTAATTTCAGTCATAATAGTTGCTCAGGTGGCATAGAGGCCTGAAGCCGGCCCAGGAGAGTTGAGTTTTGTCAGATGCTCAGGTAAATTATGGCATGACAGGAAGGATGGTAGTGCCTACATTGCTGGGGCGGGCCATGCTGGGTAACATCCAGAGTCCTGGTAGAGGCCAGAGCCCTAGAATATAATGGCAGGCTGTGGAGTGGGAATAGCAGAGTGTGGTAGGCAGCAGGATTTACACTCAGTGTGACCCTATAATTGCTAAGCCCAGCTCATGCATAATGTCAGCACTTGTGGATGGGGAGTTAGGCCAGGGGAAAAATGTCCACGTAGTCAGATGACAACCTCTCCACTAACCTATCTCACCAATTACTCAATGAGGAATCTAACCAATTAAAGCCTGCTTTAGAGGATGACCTCTCCTAAAAGGACAACCCCTTCAACTGACTGGAACACTGAAAGTCCACTAGGAAGGGATCTGCAGGCCAGAGAACTGAGGTACACAGTTGTGTGTACATGATCAGCTACAGCAGGAGCAAAAAAAAAAAATAATAATTTTAGTTAAACTGAAGTTTTGAATTTTGTGTCTGTAAAGTATGTTTAAAAGTAGTAAGTATGGGATGAAAAACAATATATCACACTGAAGATGTTTTTAATTATTTAACATCATTCAGATCAGGCAACAACCTTAAATTAATCTTTCTAGGGAACAACACATACCAGATACACCATTACTGCAAAACATCTTGCTGGAGAAAAATGAAAGTCCTATGCTACATAACTGAATGCCATTATTGTACAAATGAAAATATGAAATATGATAAACTAATGATACTGAATCAGTTGAACTTTCATTGGTAGTTCAAATGTTTCCACCATTTTTCTCTTGCAGAAGAGACCCTTTCCTCTGTATATCATTCTTATTCAGAAGAGACCCTTCCCTCTGTATATCATTCTTATTCAGAAGAGACCCTTCCCTCTGTATATCATTCTTATTTATGTTCCTGATCCTTAGCGATCTAGACGACATAACAGCTTCTGAGATGTTTATGGTAGTCATGGTATCAGTACATGTTAGCACCAAAGTTTGAAAAGGTCACAGATGTAGGGGCTGAGAAACTCATGCAACACACTCACATACACACACACACTCACACACATGCACACACAAGCGCACCCACACACACCAACATATCTTCCTCTTTTCAGCCACAAGTCAGTTGGTTTTGAGTACAAACTACTGGCATAAACTTTCACCTTTTCCTCTTTTGATTGCTCATACTCTCTTCTTGTCATCCTTCCAGTTATACGCCTTATGATTATTGCTGGCATTGCAGTGATGGACATAATTTCTAAGCTTTCTAGCTTTAACTTTACTTTCATAGTTTTTAATATTTTGGTAAAAGTTTGGGCTCATTCTGTTACAGACATGCTTCACATATTACATTTTAGTGTGACTGTCCTTGTTACATTTTGCATCAGCCTGCTGAATTCATTTTGCAATGCACAGAGGAAGTTACAGCTTATATTAAAGCTGACTCAAAACTGATTCCCCGTACCACATTGTTCTGTTATATGCAAACAGGCATGTACAGACAACATGGCATAAAAACAATATTGCATAAAAATAACAGTTTGCAAATTTAATTTCACTGTATGCTGATTTCTTCTGTTATATCTAGTCTAAATCTTGCAAAGTGCGTTACACAGCAACTCTATACATCTTTTGAATGGCATAAAACTGAAAGCTTTATAGACAGCAAAAGGCATCCTACTGCATGAAAAAATAATTATCCCATCAAACTGAGTCACTGGGTTGTACAGCACCCCATCCATCCATCCTCAACCCCTTTTGTAAACCTTGGGTCTAGAAGATTCTACAATAAATATCGTAAATTAACTAATACGTTGGTTTCTTCATTTTTGACACCAAAGTGACTCACTGTTAAAATGTAATATTATTAGTGCAGAATGGACACTGCATGAAAATTAGAAAGAAAAACAAGAAAAAATGAAAACTAGATTCTAATAGTCTGCATTATTATAGCTCAAGAAAAGGCATAGCTGTATGTGACTCTGCTTTAGTCACTAGGTGGGCAAGTTTTTCCATTAGATATTAGATTCTAAGGTACAACATACAGCCAGTGTTAATTTACAATTCAGATAGAAAAAGTTATGGAGTCCTGTACTTAGGGCAGAGAACTAAAGCTCTAAGATGCTAATGAGGTGGCTCCTAAATGAAGGGTACAAGGTTTAATTCCGTACATCTTCATTTGCATATGTTGTGATTCTGAACAACTTCCTTAATCAGACAGTGCTCTTCACTTTCTTTCTACAAAACCAATGTGCCCTCTGAGCTTACCTGGTCAATAAGCAGATAAAAGAATATGATCCAAACATTATTGTAACACAGTGGTTGGTCTATGGGCGAACACCATCAGCCTTTTAGGCATCAAAATTCTCTACTTCATAAATTAGATAGTTTTCCATATACGGGATTTCTGCATTGCTACTCAAGTTTTTCTGAAACTTTACAATTACTGCAAACATTATGGATCTTAGTTTATTTTCTCTGTTTTTGAATCTGAAATGGGCCAATGCATCATTTCATCAGAAGGGATGATCCCTTCTCTGTTTTAATGAAATTAAAAGATCATTCAAAGGTGAACCACTAGTTTCCATAAAGACACAGTTCACTGTTAATACGAATATCTGTACAGAATACAAGAAGACCAAAACCCTGATACTGCTAATTTCTCAGTTATTGTGTTTCTTTATCTCATAAAAATAGCTTGTTGTATAACAACTCTAATTGCAAATAACTCATACATTATTCTAGCACAATGGCCCAGCTGAAAATTAGAGTAGTCACCATTCTTCCTAAAATGACTTTGGAGTAATGACATGGGTATGCCAGAAATTTTTAAGTTAAGGAAACCTTAAAGCTACTATTTCTCTTCCGTCATTATATCGACACATTATTGCATCACTATGAAAAGAATAATGTCACTAATGCAAAGCTTGTTACTCTAGCAACTTTCTAAGGATGTAACAACAAGATTTAAAATTCAGACCCTCAGTTTGGGTCTTTTTCTGTGATTCGTGAGCTAAGATGTTTGGGGGGAGGGATTGCAATGTGTTAAACTGTGTGGTTCTGATAGTAAGAAGCTGAAATACAGATTTAGGCCATTTTTATGCATTTATGTATTCATCTGATCTCAATCAGACATTTAAGATGTATACCATACCTCTCAACTGTCTAGATGTTCACAGAATGTTCAGATTTTTCCTCATATTTTTAGTCTGTTCCTCATAATAGATATGTTTTTTTCAGCGGATCACTGAGGATTGAAGTCACAATATAATGAAATACATTTAAGTTTCAAATGCATGCTAAAACAAGTGATGTTATCATAGCAACTTTCAAAGTTTATAATAACAATATTTAAAATCTGTCCCTACTGTTTTCGCCAGGTCTATATCAGATTGTCGAAGTTTTATTACTGCGAATCACTAAAGATCAAACTATAGTGATCAAAGTAGTAAAACTTCGAATCGCTATAAAAATATTTGTAAAACAAAAAAAGTATAACAAAAGGATGTAAGCAGGGGGCAAGCCCCCCTGCACCTCCCACGTGGGGGGCTGCACCCCCCACACCCCCTGCTACTTAAATATACCAACTCCGAGATTGCGCTACAGTGTAGGAAATGGAAATCTTCCTTTTCCACACTGTATCGTACTGACGTCCGATCATTTAAGCAGCAGGAGGTGTGGGGGTGCCTGCTTACACCCTTTAGGTTTTACTTTTTTTTGTTTTACAAATATTTTTATAGCAATTCAAAGTTTTACTACTTCGATCACTAAAGTACGATCTTTAGTGATTCGAAGTAGTAATACTTCGACAATCTGATCTAGACCCATTTTTGCCTTTGTCCCCCCATTATTTTAGATTTTGTTGAGATGTCTTGTGCTAAGAGGTTGAGAGGTATGATGTACACAGTCATACAAGTGGCTGTAATTGTTGGTCGTGTCTGCATTTATGTGTGCGTGTGCATATGTGTGTGTGTGTGTGTGTGTGTGTGTGTGTGTGTGTGTGTGTGTGTGTGTGTGTGTGTGTGTGTGTGTGTGTGTGTGTGTGTGTGGGTGTGCATGTGTGTGTGTGTGTGTGTGTGTGTGTGTGTGTGTGTGTGTGTGTGTGTGTGTGTGTGTGTGTGTGTGCGCAAAGAGCATAACCCTCAACTGTCCTTGATTTTGCCTCACATTTTGGTATGATCATAAAATCTGGTTTCCTAGAAAATTGTTGTTGAGTGCAGCCACAAAACAATGACAGATGTGAGTTTTGGACTTATATCTTTCATAAAAGTTTTGCTTATGCAAAACCTGTTACACCAGCAACATTTCAAGTATATAAGTGTAATATTTAAAATCTGTCCCTGATTTTGGGTCTTTGTTCTTGATTCTTGAACTAAATGGTTGAAGAGGCATGGGGGGTTGGAGAGGGCAATATTGTATAGTTCTAAAGAGGCACTGGGGGTGGCTGAGGGCAACGCTCTGTGATTCTGAAGGGGTATGGGGTGGCAGAGGGCAATGCTGTGTGGTTTTGAAATGTATGTACTAGCTATTATTTAGGTATTTATTCATTCATATGATAACAAGGAAACATCTTAGGTGAAGACAGTCTTACAAGTAGTTATAACTCATGTCTGTGTGTGCGTGTGTGTGTGTGTGTGTGTGTGTGTGTGTGTGTGTGTGTGTGTGTGTGTGTGTGTGTGTGTGTGTGTGTGTGTGTGTGTGTGTATACGTTAGTATGAGACAGAGTGTATACTGCAATGCCTTCACAATATTATGACAATCAGGAGGGATAAAGGGCTGTATGGAAGAGATTACATGCAAAATATTATAGATGACAACAATGTTTTGGAATGTTTCTCTACCTGGATTTACATATTGCATCGAACTAAAATGAAATAAATCATATTTTTTTTTCTATAGAAGAGAGGACTTACATTAAAAATGGTCCAGATTAGTAAAAAATGGTGTTGTGTGGTATTATTAAAAATATTTGGAGCTCAGGTTCATTTCTATAATGAGATATCCTCTTTATTTTTATTTATACAAAACATAAAAGTATGTTTAGTGAAAGTTCCACAACCTTGCTGTAAATAAAAATAAGCACGTTTATATTAATTATGCCAAATAAACCATATTTATGACTTGCATATATGGAAAGCCAAGGAAAAGCAGACATATGTGCCATTTTGCAGTAAGGATGCATTTTTGGTACAGGTATGTAGGTATGCATCTATTAGTACCATAAGGGTTTTAATTTTATAGGCTGTACCTGTCAAAGGTAAAAGGTGTACATTTGTTCCCTCACACTCAGGGGCTCAAAGTTACTCATATGCAAATTTTGAGTACTATGATTTTGATCCATCTGCCATAATTTTTGATGGGTCCCTGCTATGATTTTGAAAGCTGAAAGGTTTAGAAGAATAGCTACAGAAAATTCTGTAGTACAGAAATGGTAATATATGGAAGTATACAAAGAACCTTTAAATGGCAGTGGCTGTTTCCTTTATATAATTATTACCAGTATGTTGTCTGTTTGTGCACTAGCATCAATTCCCTGTCTGTTGAATTTCAAATTTTCTCTGCAGTTGTGGAACCACAGAGTTAATATAGTTAAGTAAGGTGGTGTGAGGGGGGGAGGGGGAGGCTTTGCACTCCTCAGAAACAATAATTTTGAAACATTTTCCCCTGGGTGATTTTTGACTGTATGATGTTTTAATTATTTGGAATTTGATTAAATATAGTCTCATTCAAATGAGCTTACACACATTTTAACTGCATGGGCTTTCAACAAAATGGTCATTTTGCCAATCATCCTTAATTATATACCATACATGCATAGATTTATGGGTATATTTATATACAGTTATGTGTGCTTACATCACTGAATCTTGGAGCATGAGAAAAGATTTAAATAAAAAAAGAAACCAAGACATTATCCAAGATTTAATAAAATTCCTTGTAGGCATAGTGTAGAGCCTACATGGACTGCTACTGTGTCCGTGTACATGGTTCTGGCTTGGTAGCATGCCACGTATATTAATCATGGTTCATTGTGGAGGGAGAGTCATGGAACATGGTTACTGAATTAGTTTAGGGAGTGTGATGCTAATTGTGTCTGCAGATGAGTAACACACTCCCTGCACTGTCCAAACACATAATATCAGTATAATGCAATATTTTTATTTTTATATATAAAAAGTAGGTTTGCATGCTGTGGCATGGAGTGCAACAAGTGACATGTGCCAGACATCCTAAAAATAGAAACTGGATATATTTTATTACTTATGAAAAGGTAAAGTTTAAGCATAGCTGAGTGGGTTTGCACACTGCTAAGCATTGGCAGTTTAAGCACTGCTCAGCTGAACTGCGCTGGCTTATGTGGTGCTAAGCGATGGACCGTATTTTTAAATATTACCCAGTGGAGTTAAAGGGCAGGAAAACAGGCTATATTAAGTGTAATGGGAGGGAATACAGCATAACCAGTTGTAATTTGAACTGTTCAGTAACTATGGCTGGCAATGGAGAGGGACCCACTTCCGGGCACAGCAGTAGGGCATTCAGAAGTCCAGGGTCATGGTTTTACTCCTGGTGAAAGACCATGATGACCAGCTGCTGCAGGGGCAATTCCAGCACTCACAGTGCAAGGTGGAGGCCTGGGACTGGCTGGCATGGGATCTCACCAGTGCTATAGGTATCCTTGCACAGGTGAGCAGGTCCGTCAGCATTATGATGACCTGAAGCATCAGAAGGGGAATCTTCTGGAGACCTGGGTCCATGAAGCTCAGACCAGGAATGCCCCACAAGTCTGTAAGTACTGTGACCATTGTTGTACCAATACCTAATCTGAATGTTTGATAGACAGGTATGTATAATGGTGTGCTTCTCTCCCTACAGCAGCACAGGAGAGAGCTCGCAACATTGATCCCTTTTACTACAAATTAATTATTATACCTGTTCTGCAATAACACATGAAGCTATAGCAAGAACACCCAAGGTATATTGTGTATATCAGGATTGTCTTGTGTGCTACAGGCATGCCTCTCAACTGTCCCTGCTTTGAGTGAAATCCCAGCTCTGACACCTGCTACTTCCTCCTGCAATGGTCAGCTGTTGTAGGAAAACCAGTGGAATCTGTGTTAGACACAGTGACACTAAGTAAGGGTGTACACTCCTGTAACATCAAACAATGTACTGTCATTCACAACCTCTTAGTCTGTCAATCCCACACATAATTAGTGCTGGTGTTGTACAGGTGTCCCTGACAGTCCCTGATGTACCCTGGCTAGGTCACTGTTTTGTTGACATTCAACACCCTACAGCAGGGATTTGGTCATAGCCATAAGTCATGGGGGAACACAGGCCCAACCTCAGTGGCAGGGGATACATACTGGCTATACAAAATAACACTATGAGTACACTAACAGATATTACTGTAGCATATGTGTTTTCTGAGGAGTTTGCTGTGTGACAGCCAGATTCCCTATTGTCCGTCAACGACCATTAATGAATGGCCAACCATTTGTCAGATGTCCACATGTGTGTGCCAAAAGGAACACATTCATGAAGCACATGTTCACAGTCCATAAACATCTGTGTAGCGGGGAAAAGGGATGCCTACAGGGAACAAATAGTACAGCAGGTTTGCATTGCTGTCTGCCATTGTGGCACACTTCTGTTGCTGGACTGTCCCCATATAGTTGTAATATCACACAGCTATTTGTCCAACAGTGGCTGCATAACATATTAGTGGGAGCTTGCCTGTAGGGGACACACAACAGTGGAGTGCAGTGGTGTGTGTAGAGACATAGAGCAGAATCTGCCACAGCACACTGGGACATGCCCAGTATTGTTACTATCTTGGTGACAGCCACACATGTAGTGTGTTGATAGACTGTGGGGTATGACATGTTTGGGAACTGTGGATAGTGCAGGCTGTATCAGTTGTGAAGGGTCTGTACCTAGTGGATGTCCAAGTATCTGGTCCTGTAATGTGTCCCCCTCTTGTTGTCTTTCAGGAATAATGTATCACAGAAGGCATCGCCCATTCACAGCTGCTGAGAATGCTGTTATCCTGGATAGCCTCAGACTACACTGTCACATTCTGCTTTCAAGGGGTCGCTGACATCATGACCAGCATGCAGCATTGTGGGGTGAACTTATCAGGGCAGTTATCCAAAGTGGACATCAGACATCAGGACAGGATGTATGAGCAGGTCTTCCACAGGGTCATAGATATGCTCAATGCTGCATGTCAAAGGGCAGCCGCTGTGGCCAGGGATTGTGCTGAAACTGGTGGTGGGCCTGCAACAGAACAACCACTCACAGCCACAGAGGAATTTCTGGAAAACCTAGAATCAACCACCAGCTCTCAGGCATCCATCACCCCATACATCCTGGAGGTGGGTGCCACAGCATCCACATCAGAGTAGCGTCCAGTTAAGCTTACTTTGTTTACCAGTGTAATACTGTATCACTTATTGTGGCAGGTTGCATACCAGTATATGGGTTCCAGGTCTATCTGCACTGGAGGAGGTTGTTTTAATGCACAGTTGTGCAAACATACTCAGAATTTCAGTAATGTAGGCAGTATCACATTAGCTACTGTACATGTGGATATATGGGCATATTACCCTCTATCAGTGCAACATTTGGTATTACTGACAATCCCTATCATTCACATTTTCATAGGTATGTCAGGTGTGGTCAGAGTCTGTGATCTTGTACCTGGTAAATGTGATACTGTTGTTTTACAGCTTATGTATACCATATGAACATTAAGGACTGCCATTTAGCCCAAGGCATAACTGTTATGCTTAGCCAGAGTGGAATAATTGTATGTTCCATCACAGCTGTGTATGTGTACAAACACCAACACATTTGCAGTTATAGTCATGAAGAAATATGCAACCTGCTATACAGGAGGCAATGACTCCAGGATGCCTGTTCACTCACTATAGAGAGATGGTACATACCTGTGGCAGTGATACTACAGCAGGCATATCATTCTCAGGATAGGTGTACTGGGTATTGTGTGTAATTATTTCACATACACTGTCATATTGCATACCCCACAGGTATAGTGTACTGGCAACATTCACTTGATGTAGCTGAAGTGCATGTTAGAAAGGACCGGTATTATCTGTGTATGTTGCTGTGTGTTTGTGTGTTGTGCATGAAATCAGTGATGAGAAGATGTGTGACTGGTACTGCAGTTGTTGCTCCTCATCTGTATGAGCCTGTGTAGATTACCATACATAATAGTGCAGGTAATAATATACTCATTTTGTCTTCCTCCTCACAGGTGAATGGGGGAGTTTGAGTCTGTTCCCCTCACAACCTGATGTCAGTATCCCATCAGGCTCAGATAATGATGTTGGCCATAATGAGGCACAGTTGGGGTTGTTGGGGACTGAATCTGCCCCAGAGGTTGACATTCCCCTTCTTCCCCCATTGTCCCTGCACACAGTCAGTATGCCCACACATACCCAGTCCCCAGAGTCCACAGATATTGGACAGTCACATGGTGTCGACATTGAACAGGACAGTGTGACAACTATGGCATCAGTAAGTGTAGACAATGGCCATATCCAGACAGCTGGAAAGGTCCCACACAGTCATATTGACAGGAGTGCTCGAAGGGGGACTGCTGTCCTTCCACATCCTGTCATAGGTGTCACATCATGGGTCACTTGACCTAAGTTTCGGGCCATCATGGAGGCACAGACATGTACCAAACACAACACCAGATGGATGCTCAGGGTCATGGATGCAGCACAGTCTGACTTCCGTGACTGCCTCCACCATATTGGTGATGCCATGGATCATTTCACTGATGTAGTGGACCCCTCACATTGTCTGTGCTGGAACATCTGGTTGGGGTAGGGTGTTGGGCATGTGGACGTAAGTCAGCAACACCATCTGCACAGAGACCACATGTCCGTACGTACTCAGGCTTCCATAGTGGCTGTACCTGCAGCATTACAGAGGGAAGCGTGCTGTCCACACCATGACATGGCAGGCCATGGGCACGTGGTCCTGGGTGGTCACGTGGGGTACATGGGCCCAACAGACAGCAGTCACCATCAGGTACTAATACCACATCTAACCTTGGGCATGGTGGTGCCAGTGCCACTCCTGACAGAGAAAGTTCCCATGTTTGTGGCCAGAGATGGTGAACTATCCACTCTGCCATGTACAGTCCACAGCTGTCCACCATACACATGTGTAGGGCTAGCATTGGGCTTGACTGTGTACACACACACCCTCAAACATCACTGTCACATACAGGCCACCAACAGACACACATGGCACCTCTCCACAGCACATCTCACCAGCACCCCTTCCTGACTCACACACATGCTGTCAACTGTATGGCACAGCCTAGGCCTCTGGCATCCCCACACCACACCCTGTGCATGTGGTGATACCTGTGCCACATTCCTGCCATCCATGCCATAGATGCATTGACATGCAAATATGTGTTTGATGCACAGGGTGACTATATTACTTTCAATGTAGTTGTGTAGTCCAGTATTTTTATGCCATTGCAAGTGTTGTGGGCCATGACAGGTACTGTGTGCTGGCATGTGTCATGACTACACAGTAAACCTTGTGTACCTAAGGTGCATGATGTTGGACTGGCAGTAGTGTGACAGAATGACAGGTGTATCACAGACCTGTGTATGTGTCTGTTGCAGGGGGTTGAGTGGTATTTTGTAGACACATGGCAGCACAATGGCACAGGATTACATGGCAGCACAGCAGACATATGACGTCAGCAAGATGCGGCAGTATTTGTGCATGGTTTCCTAGGTACATATGTATAGAAGGTTGTGTCTGGGACAAAGGGGTAGCCAGCATAATTATGCATTCATACTGTGTGAGATGGTCTGCTACCCTTTATACATGTCACATGGGTTTTCTGACTGTATAAACCTAGATGGTGGCAGACATCAGTGACGCCTATATAGGACCTGTAGCTTGTCATTGAGCTGTAAAATGCATAGCCATTGCACAGAGATAGCCCATATGGGCATGTCCATAGTGATAGTAGGGGATATATCTGAAGCACACACGTGGATTCATACACACACACACACATACACACACTCACACACACACACACACACACACACACACACACACACACACACACACACACACACACACACACACACACACACACACACACACACTTGGCTGGTGGGAGACTAGAACCCCTACTGACCTACTTTTATACACTATAATTTGCAGTAGTTATTGCATGCACCACAAATATTATCTGATGGATTGTCAGCTAGTACTCTTAAGGTGTATGATATCAGCAGGGCTTGTAGGGAGGCCATTTAGAGGCCAGCAGGTAGTCTTAGGCCCATACAATGCATAACCATTGCATGGGGATTGCTCCATGGGCATGCCCGTAGTGCTGCTGATGAAAACATGTATATACACACACAGAGTTGACTGTTGTGAGATTGGAGCCCCTACCTATCTAATAGTACACACTACAGCTCACAGTATGTATTGCATGTGCCACAGAGGTTACTTGACATTAGACTGTCAGCCAGTGCTATTAAGGTGGATGACATCAGCAGGCTTCATAAAGGAAGCCAATGTAGTGGTCATCCAGTAGTCAGAGGGCCTTAAAATATATAACTATACAGGCATGTCTGTGCTGCTGCAAGGGGTGATATTTATACATGCACACAGAGAGCTGACTGTTGTGAGATTAGAACCCCTTCTTATCTAGCAGTACACAGTACAATTTACAGTACTTATCCCATGTTCCATGGAGATTATTTGACAATAGACTGTCAGCCAATGCTGTTAAGGTGGATGACATCAGCAGGCATTGTAAAGGATGCCACTGTTGAGGAAAACAGCTAGTCACAGGGGCATAAAATGAATAACCATTGCACAGACATAGGCCAGATGGGCATGTCTTACACACACACAGCTACCTGTTGTGAGATTAGATCCCCTACTTATCTATGTGTACACACAATAGCATGCAGTACATATTGCATGTGCCACAAGTTATGTCTGTTGTATTTGTGGATGCAGCCACAGCACTTGTGACTTACACAAAGTGGCCTTATATTACACAGCATGTGTGGCCTGTTGAGTGCTCCAGCATGCTGCTGTTATTGTCTCTAGTGTCATAGGAGTTAGATACCTATTAATACCCCTGCTATGTGTGTACAGTTCCCAGCATGGTCATGTCTGGATGGTTGCAGTTTGGTAGGTGGACATTTGGCCATGGACAGTATGGCCTGTCCAAGACCATGCTGCAACTATTGTATGGTACACTACTTGCTCACTGTTGCCTGTCTACAGGGTGACATTCCACAGGCACAGGGTTCTGTGGGTCTGTGGATTATGTTCTTCTGTGGCCTTGGTCTGTTACCATCAGATAATTGTTGTGATGTGTAGGTGGAGATAACCTCAGCATTCTGCATGTCAGTGGGGACGTGTGTATGTACATATCTATATATATATATATATATATATATATGTATATATATATATAGGTGTCCATGTAGCAGTTGTAATCGCAGTCCTGTCAAATGTAAAGTTGTGTGAGTGTGTATGTGTGTGTGTGTGTGTGTGTGTGTGTGTGTGTGTGTGTGTGTGTGTGTGTGTGTGTATGTGTTTCTAGATGAATGTGTTTGAGGCCATTCACAATCATTACACTTCCCATTGCCCTACTTTAGCACACCTGCTGATGTCAGTCACCCTGAAATAACCTTTGGGCAGCTTGTAGCTCTGTATGCTCCATGGTGCTTATGATAACTGCGTAATACTATAGTGTAGCAAACTAAGCAAACTAGTTAGGTAGGAATTCTAATCCTGGTCCTGGCCACTGTGAAAATGTGTGTGTTTGTGTGAGGGAGTATGTGTGTCTTTGTAGACACCTGACTGTGGTCATTTACACTTTCCTTACCCCTCCTTTATCACTGCTGCTGATGTCACTCACCTTCAAAGCTACATTTGGACAGCTCTTCAACATATATGCTCCATGGCACTTGCGATAACTGTGTAACATTATAATGTAGCAAACTAGTTCTGTAGGAGTTCTAATCCTGGTCCTGGCAACTTTGAAAATGTGTGTGTTTTTGTGAGAGAGTGTATGTGTCTTTGTAGACACCTGGTTTTGTGGTCATTCACACTTACTACACTTCCATTACCCCTCCTTTAGCACTGCTGCTGATGCCACTCACCTTTAAAGATACCTTTGGACAATGCTCTACCTATAATCTCTGTGGTGCGTGTGATAAATGTAGAACAATGTTGTAGCAATAACTGCATAGGTAGGAGTTTGAATCTCATTCTTGGCAAGTGTTTGTGTATGTGTGTACATATATCTACATATATATGTCCGCACCTTAAAGATTTTGGCCAGATTTACACCCAGTAAACTTCTCAGTGCCTGACTTTAGCAGTCCTGCAGATATCATTCATCTTAGAAGTACCTGTTGGAAACCTTGAAGCATGTAAGATCAGTGGTGCATGTATAAATGTGTAACATAATGGTCTGAAAACATAGATACATAGAGGTTTGAACCTCACTCCTGGAAAATGTAAATGTGTGTGTAGGATAAAAGGTTTTGTGAAATCTGTTACCCACTACATCATCCAATGCCAGTATTTTCAAGGGCTGGTGATGTTCCTCACCTTAGAAGTACCTTGGAACAACATCTATCCTATAAGCTCTGTGGTGCATGCAATAAATGCGTAACACTGTAGTAGCAATACATAGTTAGATAGGGGTTTGAAACTCAGTACTGGCAAGTGTGTGTGTGTGTGTGTGTGTGTGTGTGTGTGTGTGTGTGTGTGTGTGTGTGTGTGTGTGTGTGTGTGTGTGTGTGTGTGTGTGTGTGTGTCTCTGTCATCAGTATCCTGTGTGGGTGTTGATGTGATTGAAATAACAGGATCCATTGGGGGGGGCGGGTTTTGCTAAATTATTATATTGAGGTCCTAGTATATGTCCCAATGTCCATATTATAAGGTCAACAGTTGTCAAACAGATAGAGGTTGGTGTAGACAATCCACAGCACTAAATGTCTAGTGCTATGTGCAATGACTATGTGACAGTATGGCTTAGTGAACAATATAGGCAACCCTTCTAATAGTCAGAGACTACTCTCCATCCACGGATCATACACAAACACACTTGGCTAGGCAGCAACCACTATATCAGTAGTTTTCCTGCAAATTGCCTCACAGATAGTATCCATGGTAAGACTGCAGTGGACTACATGCCTGTCAACCACAACACTGCCACTAACATTAGAAAGTACTTTGATGTGTTACATCTCCTGACTGAATGTGTGTTATCCAGCAAGTAAAAGGACATGGCACCCTGTTCCATCCCTTCAGTAGCCCAATCAGTGTGTACAGTGGCCCCTTTGCCATGTTCCCCGCTGGATGCCTGCGGCAACTGTAGAGTCTGCAAATCAACCCCACAAAGGGAATACCATGATTTATACACATGCCGTGTATGGACAGACGCCAACAACTCCAATGAAACGCTGTATCATACTGTCTATGTAGGTGCAGTCACTACCTCAGTTACATAGCCAGGTCTCAACAAACAAGGTCAGGAATGCAATTTCTGAAGATCCCAATCTGTCCACACAACATGCCCCAGACTTCAAAGAACATGCATGTGGGACATGTGCACAACCCAGACACTATCCATGTTATGGAATATAAATCACATGCATGTGAAGCAGGTGCACATCACTGGCCACCCACAATAGAAATCTGGATGAGTGGATAGGGAATACAATACCCACCCCTGGGGACCACTCCAGTAACTATACTCCTGAGCCACACTGGGGACTATTTACATGTGGCCTGATGCCAGGGTATTCCCTTGGGCTAGCCTTGTAGAGCCTTCAGGCCCATTCACCTACTACACACCTATGAAGCAATGAACCTATGGATCTCAGTACTGGCAAATGTGTGTGTGTGTGTGTGTGTGTGTGTGTGTTTGTGTGTGTGTTTGTCTGTGTGAATAGTAATCTCAGTGTGTTTGGTTGATGAATATCCCCTGTGGCTGTGGTTATTAGCAATCAAAGCTATGTCCAAACTACAACACGTACCATTCTTCATTCTACAACAGATGTAAATCAACATATACCTATGTACAATCCTCAGCCCTATAATCTGTGAAGCATATACAATCACTGTGTTACAGACTGGGGATTTCCGTGCACATACTGTACCCTGCCTATGACATGGTGGATGTGTTACCACACTGCCATATCCCATGGTCTTGCTGCAGGGCCACATCCTGGTGACACACAGACACCTAGAACAGAAATGGGATAGAGCATGCGAGAACACATTCTCTCAGCTCCTCACTTTTGGGGGGAGAGAGGGGTAAAACTAGCACTGAATGTGTTGCTAAGACTCTGGCCAATATATGTTGTCTCAGGATAGGTAGTAGCATTGTGTAGTAACTCATGCATTTGTGTTTAATGCTGTGGAGGTTGTTGATGTAACCATCAAAGGCTGTTGTGACTGTCATCAGTGTCTGCTGCATCCCTGCCATCATAGATGCCTGTAGGGGATTCCATGTGGGATCTAAAGTTGTGTTTGAGGCTAATAAGGGAGTTCAACAGTCATGGGACACCACCTTTCTCTGTAACAGTGTGCTGCTTCTTATGTACACTTTAGTAATGGCAGGGGACCATCACACTGTCTCCCAGTGTTTGGAGGACAGTGCCTGGGTTCGGTTGGCTCTGGCTAGTACCATGCATTCATGTACCTGTTTGTACAGTGCCTATGTGAATGATTCCACAGTCATGCAGGTATTTCCCATTGCCATGGGTGCAGTGAAAACATCCACTCCTGTTTTCATGGCTACAAAGTCAGCTTTGGAGAGGTTTTGCAAGGTGGTTACCTTTGTGGGGGGTGCAGCTGACATGCTGAGTTCCATGTTGATTACAGCCTGTGTGAATCTCACCATGAAGGGATTGACATCTGTGGATGAGTGACAGTCCCATATTTAAGTTGTCAACACAGGTCAAGGTTGTTGCATCCTCTACCGGGAGTCAGTATGACCTGGTCCAGGGCAATTGAAATGATGACTCCCAAAAGTGTTGTGCCACTGTACTGGTGCTTGGCCACTTTTCCCAGCTGATGGAGGGGTAGATGAAGACTCATACTATGTCAATTTTGCGTTGGACCATTATAGATGGCAGGCTGTTGAGTAATGTGCATTGACAGTCTAGGGACATAGATGTGGACCCACAGCAGGGTATGGTCTGGATTGCACTATTACACCAAGGCAATTGCACCAGACGTATCTCCAATGCATTATGATGAGATACTAGTATGGAGGTGTTCCTAGCCATAATGAATATGGAGACAACACCACCTGTGGTGGTGTGGAGTGGTCCATGTTTGGGGGCTGACAGCTGTGGAATGCGTCATAGCATGATACTGCAGCTCTGCTGTCTGCTGCTGTAAACCACCTCTCCATTACAGCAGACATATGTCCTCCACTCCAACAACTGCTATGACTGACTGCATCCTGACAGTTAGATGTCTACTGTTTGGAAGCATGACCATCAGATTGCATACACGTGCAGCTGTTATGGTGGTAATAACATTAAGAACACTGCCTAATAAGGCATCATAGGGGTGGTAAGACACTTAACCAGTACCTGGAAACCCAGCGGTGACAGATGTAGGACATTTGTGGTAGGTCATTGGGTTCTGTCAATCATGTCATCCTAAGCAGATAGGTAGCAGATCCCCTGAGAATGACACATAACACATAAACCAATGTTGCAGTCAATCTGTTGATAGTACCGCATCATTCTGGGTGACAGCTGTACACTGCCCAGTGCTACTGTCACACCTGCCTGGACCACATAATTGGAGACTTCAACCATTTCTCGTGTCAAGTCAGTCACACATACATGGATACAGAGTGATAGTCTTAGCTGTTGTGGATTGACATGACTGGCTGTGTCATGTGTTGGATGCTGGTGTGTGATAGATATTTGGCTGTTACCTGCACCATATTCAACTTACTGAATGGGATATGTGTATCCCTCAGTATTGAGTTAGCCATGATCACTGTATTGTGCATGGTGGTTAGCCTTAGGGGCTTAAGTTGAGAGGCACACTGTGTAGGTTAATATGTGTCCCTTGGCATGTGCCATGTCGTGGTGTCTGAGTGGGTGTCTGTCTTTCTGGTCTGTGCTGATTGGGCAAATGTGCATTGAGTGCCTCTGGGAAGGTTGGTGTCTAGCTTTTCACTGTATGTCATGGCTATCAAAGTGGGTGTCATGCTGAGATACATGTTCCACATGGTGTGGTGCAGGTGTTGATCATATCCTCATGACCTGCTAGTCCAGTCTTTGCTGGAGAGTGCGTATGTCCACATTGAGTGATATATGGGTAACACTCACAGGTCTGAGTGTTTGGAGTTTAGAGGGGAGGGTTGTCTGTGTACATGAAGCAGTTGCTACAGTGCCTCAGAATGGACAAGTGCTCCAGGTTAATGGGTGAAAGCACAGATAACTGCCCTACAAACATGCCAGGATGGGTGGACACAACTAGTAAGTACTGGGGCTACATCTGTGATGAATGAATACTGCTGACAGCTCCCAGGTGTGTCACACTTCTTGATACAATAACCTGGTGAAGTGCCAAGCCATGATGCTAGTTGAAGTGCAAGACAGGAAGAACTAGTACGATGTACGGGAGGAACAGAAGGTAGACTGTCTGCCACCTATAATACTTTACCACAGCTGTACAGTTACCAGCAGCTTTGGCCATGTGAAAGTTCATTAAGCTCTGTAGCACATGTAGTAATTGTGTAACACTATAGTAGACATACCTAGATAGGCAGGAGATCTAATTCCAATACTGGCAAGTGTGTGCATGTGCATGTGAATCATGTACTGTCTGGCTTATACCATTTTTGACCTGTGTACTAGCCTTCACACTTCCCTTCACCCCAATTAAGTAGTCCTGTTGATGTCATCTACCTTAGATGTACCTTTGGAAGAGGTGGAAATATATAAGCTCTGTGGTGCATCTGATAACTGCATAGCACTATTGTAGAAACACCTCCCGCTGCCATTACTTTATATAGTGTAGTAACAGCATCTGCCTCACATGCACCAGGTAAACCATTGTACAGTCCTCCATACAGATGTTTCTTGCATGGCTTGGCACATAGATAGGCAGGAGTTCTAATCCTTAACTGTTTGTGTTTGTGTGAGGATCATATCTTGTGTGGCTTATACCATTTTGATGCATATACCATACTCAGCTGGGGACCACCTCCCGCTGCCATTACTTTATATAGTGTGGTAACAGCATCTGCCTCACATGCACCAGGTTAAACCATTGTACAGTCCTCCATACAGATGTGTCTCGCATATCCATATCTTTGCAACCTATACATGATTGGAAGTGGTCTGTGTGCCTTAACGATACCCATGTATGTGATATAATCGACAAATAGGTGACAGTGAGTGTACTGACACATATGGCAGCACGAGGTATCTTACCTGACTGAAGTATCATGCTGACATGTCTGCCGCCCTAACATGTGGCTAGCCTTGTAAGTGTAATACATGAGTTCACATGCATGGTTTTACAGGTGAACTGTTCCTGTTATGGGTCACATTACAGGGCCCTGGGTTCAAGACTTAGCAGGCCTTATTATTTTGTTGCAAGGCAAAAAAGTTCTGCTGGGGAGGAAGGGATAGGGCAGTAATTAAAAGGGTCCCTAATTTGGGGCCCTTCACCATCATTTAGGCAGCCTCTGGTCAGATTTGTTGCAGTAAGTAGTTTATAGTGTGGATCCGATTGCACTACACACACACACACACATACATATATATATATATATATATATATATATATATATATATATATACACACATACATATTACATATATATATATATATATATATATATATATATATATATATATATGTGTTTGTGTGTGTGTGTGTGTGTATATATATATATATATATATATATATATATATATATATATACACATACATATATATATATATATATATATATATATATATATATATATATATATATATCGAAATTACACTATTTCGAAATACGATAGTAGTCTCCCACTAACGCGAAAGTGCATTTTCACGAAAGTCACTAAGTCGAACGGGACATTTCCTGCACTGTGGTGCAGTAGTGACGGACCATAGGGTTAGGGCTTGGGTTATTTACTTTATTTTACCTTATATATTTATATGTGATACTAGATATATAGATACCTAACATAAGATATATCGCACACATATATAAGATGCAGACATAGTAAGTATTAGAGGTAGTTTGTTGGTTTCATATAAAGAGATATTTTTATATATTGGTTTAATGGCCTGTTTTGTAATAACCATAGGAAATGACATGGAGCACTAAGCACTTTATGTAATAATGTATTTATGTTGATATAAGCAATTATTTATTTATTCATTCATATATTTATTTATTTATCTATTTATTTATTAATCTATTCATATATATATTCATTAGTATGTATATTTATTGGTTTGCATATGGGCCAATACACATATGTCTGACAGGTATTAATATACACTTATATTGCTATGATAGGTACTTGCACAATTGTAAGAAATAATATAGAGCACCATGCACTTTACTGCAACAATATATCGTTTTTTATATATAAGCATATATACAGATATTTATTTATTCATTTGTTTACTTATTGGCACATTTATATATGAATTGATATATGGAAGTTGATATATATATATGCTGGTTATGTAAGACACACAAGATGCAAACAAAGAAATCGAAATGTCAGTAAATGAGGCTTCTGACTTGGGATATGGGCTTGTTACAAAAAGGAATACTCTGAGGTTTATTGATACATATTTGTGCTGGATTGTTTTATTTCTTTTTTGGTTTATATATGTCATTTCATTTTATTGTTTAGTGATTTTATTTTACTGTATTTTATTGCATTAAGTATGACTACATATTCTTGATTGACATATATATTGTTATTTGATATACAAGTATTCTATATATATATGTATAAGTTGATAAATACAATACTGTAGAACAGATTTAAACTGCATTGGATCTATATGTATTAAATGTGGCTTTAAGAGCTAGCTATACTGTTTAATAGAGACAGATGTTTTTAATTAGCAAGGTAATTGCATTAATTAAGGGTTGAAGAATACTATTTAAACTGAGCTGCTTCAATGTATAATGAAATCTGATGAAGCGTATCAAGAATACGTGAAAGCGCTCATTTCGTTGTTTCTGCTTTTATGGAATAAAGAAGAAGTTTTGCTTTATCCTGGACTGGTGATCATTTTATGAAAATAGTGACTGCAGTAGCCATTTTGTTCTGGTTCACTTGTGTTCTACATTTGCATGTGGCTAGCCTTGTAAGTGTAATACATGAGTTCACATGCATGGTTTTACAGGTGAACTGTTCCTGTTATGGGTCACATTACAGGGCCCTGGGTTCAAGACTTAGCAGGCCTTATTATTTTGTTGCAAGGCAAAAAAGTTCTGCTGGGGAGGAAGGGATAAGGCAGTAATTAAAAGGGTCCCTAGTTTGGGGCCCTTCACCATCATTTAGGCAGCCTCTGGTCAGATTTGTTGCAGTAAGTAGTTTATAGTGTGGATCCGATTGCACTACACACACACACACACACACACACACATATATATATATATATATATATATATATATATATATATATATATATATATATATATATATATATATATATATATACACACACATACATATTACATATGCATATATATATATATATATATATATATATATGTGTGTGTGTGTGTATATATATATATATATATATATATATATATATATATACACATATATATATATATATGTATATATATATATATATATATCGATAGTATCCCACTATATAGTGCATATATAAAGTCACTAAGTCGAACGGGACATTTCCTGCACTGTGGTGCAGTAGTGACGGACCATAGGGTTAGGGCTTGGGTTAAGGATAGTGGATCACTAGTAGGGCTATCCACAATCCTTAACCCATGCCCTAACCCTAAGGTCCGTGACTAACACACCACAGTACAGGAAATAGGTCCATAACTACTGCTCAGTGGAGGAAATGCAATTTTCTGCACTGTGGTGTGATAGGCATGGACCTTAGGGGTAGGGCTTGGGTTAAGAATAGTGGATAGCCCCACTAGCTATCCACTATCCATTACCCAAGCCCTAACCCTTCATTCGTTCTAGTGACTTTCGCGAAAGTGCAATTTCGCGTTAGTGGGACACTACTATTGGATTTCGAAATAGTGTAATTTCGATCTACGGTAGTAGACCCATATATATGTATGTATATATATATATATATATATATATATATATATATATATAAACATATGTATATATGTATATACGGGAACACTACTAAATCTCGAACTTTTGAAATCTCGAATTTCAAAAGCTCAAGACCATGTAGCCAAATTGCACATTACCGAAAGACCAGAAGCGAAAATCAAAATCCCGATGGTAAGGGATTTTGAGTTAGCGCTCTGGTGTTGCGTTCAGGTATATGTGTGTGTAAGTGTGTTTGTGAGGGCTTTAGTGTGTGTGTGTGTGTGTGTGTGTGAGGGGCTTTAGTGTGTGGGTGTGAGTTTGCCTTGTGTGTATGTCTGTGCGATCTCGGAGTTGGAATATTAAAGTCGGGGGGTGTGGGGGGCACAGCCCCCCACATGGGGGGTACATGGGGGTGAAGCCCCCCTGATTAACTTTAGTGTAGGATGGTTTGTTTGGTTATGGGGGGAGGCTGTGTATATGTTTGTGTGTGTGCTGTATGTATGTAGTACTTTCGCGATTTTGAATTTCGCACTTTTGACATGTTGGTAATGTGGGATTTAGGGATTAATGTCTCGGTATTGTGGGCTTTGGGATTGTGTAGTTTTGGTATTAAGTAGTGATTCCATATATACATATATATATGTATGTATGTATAAATATATATATATATATATATATATATATATATATATATATATATATATATATATATATATATATATATATATATATATATATATATATATATATATATATATATATATATATATATATATATACATATACTTCAAAACATCTAAAACCCATAACATCGAATTTAATAACATTGAGACTAGAACACCTAAACCTTAAAACATCTAAAACCCATAACATCGAATTTCATAACATTGAGACTAGAACACCTAAACCCCAAAACATCTAAAACCCATAACATCGAATTTCATAACATTGAGACTAGAACACCTAAACCCCAAAACATCTAAAACCCATAACATCAAATTTCATAACATAGAAAATGTGCATCAGAACATCAAATACTACAAATCACAAGAAAATAACATCCCCTCCACAAATAATGACACCAAACTACCAAACACACTTTTTACTAAGTTTTTGCAGGGGGGCAAGCCTCCCTGCACCCCCCCATACCTCCCGCAAATTAAATATACCAACTCCAAGATCGCACTACAGTGGAAATAAGTTAATTTCCTAACCCCACTGTATCAAGCCCCCCTGCAGAAACGTAGTAAAAAGTATATTTCGTAGTTTGGTGTCATTATATGTGGAGGGGATGTTATTTTCATGTGATTTGTAGTGTTAGATGTTATGAAGTCCGATGTTATGGGTTTTAGATATTCTCGTCTCAATGTTATGAAATTAGATGTTATGGATTTTAGATGTTTTGAAGGGGGCCTATATATATATATATATATATATATATATATATATATATATATACATACACATACATTTTCCCTACTGTTGAATGACTGTGCTGCATGATATTTCTGAAGCACGAGAGAAACCCGCTTAGCTAGGATAACTATTGCTTAAAGGGGTGGATGCTTAGCCCTGCTTACCAGTGCACAAATCCACTTAGCTATGCTAAATCTTGCTTAAACTTTAGATTTCGTTGACACATCACGTTTAGGGCTGCTACACTACCCTGGTTAGCATATACATAATAATATTCACTACCTATTTGTGAAAAATACATTTTAGTCGTGTTTCACATATGAAAATGCAGGGCTCAAACCGTAACTGACTGTATGCTAAACAAACACTCTAACCACTACACTACACTATTCCAGTTTCACTGTAAGTATTTTGTATATTTCTACTTAGCTTCCTTTGATGTTTAAACTCTGCTATGCATAGCTGAATGACAGGCACTCCTGCTCAGCTATGCTTAAACTTTATTGCAAACAGGAAAAAAAAATTAAGGAATATATTTTAAATATTGCAATTAGACACTCAGAACATTGATAGAATGACAGGCTTTGTATCAGCATGCATTTTTTGAGGAAGTAGAGTCTTAAACTCAGATATTTGTCACTATTTAATGACTTCATTTCCAAGCTATTTGCCAGACAGGTGCGGATTTTAGGAGGGACACAACAAAAATATGTAGCAGAAATCGGGACATTATGTGGAAATCTGTACAGTTGAGAGGCATGGCTGTCTCTTATTTTCTCCACAGACACTACAGTGTCCGTGGAGACTTTAATTCATTTTGAATTGCCGAATGGCAATTCTTGAGTGCAGGGAGCATCTGTGTGTGTCTCACAACAGTATCCTGTGTCACTGTTGTTGTGATTGTGTAATCATGTGATCCATTGGGGGTTGGGTTTTGCTAAATAATTATATTGATTACCTAGTATATGTCCCAATATCCACATTACAAGGACAACAGTTGTCAACCACTGTGCAGGAAAGTATAGACAATCTGCATCCCTAAATGTGTTGTGCCATGTGCAATGAGTATGTGACAGTATAGAATAGAGAACAATATAGGCAGCCCTTCTAGTACTCAGAGACCACTCTCCACTCAGGAATCATATACAAACACACTAGGCTAGGCATCATCCCCTGTATCAGTAGTTCTCCAGCAAACTGCATCTCAGATAGAACTGATGGTATAAATGCAGTGGATTCCATGTCAAAATGATGACCACACATGAGTGGAGTCACACAAGGTATGGATTCATGTCCTCTAATGTTTGTTATCTACACCTCTGAGGTGCAGGCCAACACAAAGGCACCCTGGCTGACAATGTTTGCATACAACTGTAAGGTGGGTGTGCTATCACCCCCTATGTGATGTTTACATCATGCACAAAGGCCGCTATGACACATATGACTGTTGTCAGAACCCTGGACATTACCTCAATGTCAGGAGATGTGCTGCCATTACGTTTGTGAGCATGTTGGTAGTCCACTGAACAGTGATGTTATAGCATAATGGAGAACATGGGTTGACAGTGAGCTGTCTGTTGACCACAACAGTGCCACTGACATCAGAAAGTACTTTGATGTGTTATATCACCTGATTAAGTGCGTGTTATCCAGCAAGTAAAACGACATGGTCACCTTGTACCCTCCCCTCAGTAGCCTAATCAATGCGTACAATTACACAAACTCCACTCCACACACCTTCAGATAGAAACAACTCTGATCCAAAACAATACCAAAACAGCAAAATCTTCAGAAGTCAGGAATCGAAAAACAGGAACCAAAGTCAAATCCAAAAGCAAACTTCTTTATTCTCCAGCGCCTCGGTGTAACCACCTTTCAAGAGTATACATTCTCACTGAAAGAATGGATATATATACTCATAGCAATTAATTAAGCAATTAATTAAACAATTATGTTCAAAAAAGTTTTAAAGCAGACACCTCCAGTTTGTTTCATTATTCAGTCCACAGGGTGTCATTGTATTGTATTTCAAAATAAAAATACTTTCCTTATATTGTAAGTTATATTTCAAAGCATTTTCATCATTACAAAAACATTTCACACTTTCTAAAACTGTTCCTGCTAAAAATGAAGCATCACTATTATGATAAACACTAAAATGTGTGGCAATAAATTTATTTTCCCTTTTATGTCTTATGTCTCTAATGTGCTCACCTAACCTAATACGAAACTCTCTTTTAGTTTCACCTATATAATATAATCCACAGGGACAGTGTAAAGCATACACAACTCCCTTACTTCTACAGGTAAAACTATCTCTTACTGTAAACCTAATGTTGTTAATATAATTAAATGTTCTAACTATATTCCTACAAACACTGCATCTACTGCAACATCTTGTACCAAATTCACTTAGTGGTCTTGGTAAACAAAATTTTGGCATTACAAATTTACCATGTACCACCATATCTTTCAAATTTCTTCCCCTTTTATAGGAGAATAAAGGGTTTTGTGGCAAAATGTGCATCAACACCTTATCTTTCACTAAAAATTTCCAAAAATATTCCACTGCATCCTTTATGTCTCCACTTTTTACATTATATGTAGAGACAAAATAAATATCCTTACAAGTTTTATCACTGGTTGCCAGATGATATTTCTTATAATGGTGATATTCACCCTTATTACATTTATTCCTTACCATATTATTTTCCTTTTTTACCTTCATAAGGGCATTTTCTAAAATATTCACACTGTATCCTCTTTTCAAAAACATATTATATGTGATATCCCATTCCCTTTGTAAATTTTCTTGTGTGTTACATAATCTAGATACCCTTGCCAATTCCCATAAGGAGAGCTTCCAAAGTATGTACAGGATGACAACTAGATGCATGAAGGTATTGATTACCATCTATAAACTTTCTATGTATATTTGATATAATTTTACCATGTTCTGTACCCTCCAAAACAAGATCCAAGAATATTACTTTGTTTCCCTTCTGTATTCCATCAAATTCTAACCCAAATGGGTTACCATGTAAGTCTGTCAAAAATTCATTAACTGAATCAAAACCACCATCACAAATAAAAATCAAGTCATCTATGTGAAAATAAAATAACACATTATATTTCATAAAATTTAACTCAAATAGAAATTTCCTTTCAAAAATTCATAAACAAATTGGCATACATGGGGCAAAAGCTGCCCCATTGCTCTACCTTGTTTCTGCCGATACAAAACATCATTAAAAATAAAATAATTATTCTTTAAACAGAAATCCAACAAATCTACTATGAAATCAACAGAGGGGTTGTCTTTTAAAGAAGATCTCACTGCATTGAGGCCATCATCATGTCTAATAGAGGTATATAGACTTTTAACATCCATAACCAACCAATACATTTTGTTGTTCCAAGAAATAGAGGATATTTTGTTTAAAAATTCCATACTATCTTTGATGTAAACTGGAGATTTAACTACATATGGTAAAAATATTCTATGTAAAATCAAACCAGTGTTATGTAGGAAATAGTTGCAGGCTGAAATAATGGGTCGACCTGGGGGGTTATGTAAGTTCTTATGTTTTTTTGTTAAACAAAATAATACAGCTAGGTCCTTTCTATCATTGTCTAACCTATTCCTCACATCCTTCTCTGTAAAAAACCCCAGCCTGACTCCCCTGTCCAACATGTGTTTAAATTTTGTAACAGCCTTTTGATAATGAATCATATTGCTTCTTTCATATGTTGTTTCATCCTGCAAATGATTCATACACATCTCAAAATATTGCACAACACTCATTATAACAATTTTGTTTCCCTTATCGGAAGGTTTGATAATAATATCCTTCCTGTCACATAATTATTTTAAAGCACTCCATTCTTTATAAGTTAAGTTATATAAACTATTACATCTATTCAATTTCATATTTCTACATATATTCTCACATTCAAATTTAATCATAGAGCCATAATGAATAGCTCTCTGATTAATAAAAGGCGGAATAAATTTGTTAGAAGAAGCTACATAAGACATATCTATTGCATTGCCAACAATAGGAAATTGCACATCATCATTA
The DNA here is from genome assembly GCF_019279795.1 of Protopterus annectens. Taxonomy (NCBI): domain Eukaryota; kingdom Metazoa; phylum Chordata; order Ceratodontiformes; family Protopteridae; genus Protopterus; species Protopterus annectens. The sequence continues at coordinate 818,905,701 of NC_056751.1, read as the reverse complement.
CTTATACATTCATCACATGAATAAAACTATCCTCAGATTCACATGAACAAAAGCCTCCATGTGCAGAATTAGAACATCCTTGGTCCCTGCTAAAATGAACTTTCAAATGTATCTTCCTAAGAAATTTAAAGATATCTTGCTGTATCAAATATTCTTTAGGAAAAACAGTAGGTATAAACTTTAAACCTAAACATAATACAGCAAACTGTTCATCAGACAAATCACAACCAGATAAATTAAGAACAATACTTTTATCATTAAAGTCATTACTGTTTAAATTTCTTGTTGTTATACTGTTGTCCATACCTCGATTCTGACTTAAAATTGTCAGGTTGATTGAATTTCTGAACAGAGACATCTTCTTGCACATAACTTCTCAGGCGTTTCTGTCCCTGTTGAAATGTTCGTTCCTGGTACTGCAAGCCTCCATTGTTAAACTCCTGTTGCATCCTATGTGGTTGTGCTGGTCTAGGTAATTCCGGAAATTCCATACTGGTGTCCGACCTAAACTCCTCCCCTGAAGAAGCAAAAGAAGAAGACAATGGTGCATCAGTGAATCTTACCCTCACGTTGTTTCCTATGTTCTGTCCAATTAGGAGGGTAAGAAAATGCAGTCCCTGCTTCATATTCATTGATATCACGTATTAATTTTGTTTTCTTTTGTTTTACAAGTTCATTCTCTAGATTATTCAGTCTCTCATTAGTCTTCTCCATGAAAGACTTCATATTTTCTAGACTGAACTAATACTATGTGAAAGGGAAACCAGCTCCTGTTTAAGAGACTGATGTTTGAGCTGGTCCCTTTCCAACAGAATGTGAAGCCACTCTATTACACACTTGTGTGCTGCTATGAACAAACGTTCCTTAAATTTCTTATCAGCAGCACAATTCAAGTCAAATGGTGTACTAGGATTCTTTACAAATCTAAGACCTCTAGGTGTAATATTCAAGCTAATATATTTTTGCAAACCTAAAATGTTAAAGTGCACCCTTGTCTCTTTCTCAATCAACCTGTCATATTTTTGATACAGTTCTCTGATTTCTGGAGACACACTTTGAAATTTATGTCCCACAGAAACAAAAGGGTCAAGCACTCTTTTATTTCTTTCTTGCAAAAATTGATCAACAAATTGACAGTCTCTCACTTCTGGTTGACGTGCATCCACAGGAACATGTGCAGAAACATTTACAGCAGGTCTAGAACCTGAATAATGAAATAAACTGGAGTTGTCTGCTTTAAAACTTTTTTGAACATAATTGTTTAATTAATTGCTTAATTAATTGCTATGAGTATATATATCCATTCTTTCAGTGAGAATGTATACTCTTGAAAGGTGGTTACACCGAGGCGCTGGAGAATAAAGAGTTTGCTTTTGGATTTGACTTTGGTTCCTGTTTTTCGATTCCTGACTTCTGAAGATTTTGCTGTTTTGGTATTGTTTTGGATCAGAGTTGTTTCTATCTAATCAATGTGTACAGTAGACCTTTTGTGATGTACACCAATGGACACCTGCAACAACTGTAGAGGCTGCAAATGTACCCCGCAAAAATAATACCAGGCCTTAAACACATGCCCTTCATGGACAGACTCCTATAACTCCAATGAATCCCTGTATCATAGTGTCTATGTCGGTGCAACCACTGCCTGAGTTACACAGCCATGTCTCATCAAACTTGGTCAGGAATGCTACTTCTGAAGATCACAATCTGTCCACACAACATACCCCAGATACCTCAAGCACATGTCCACACTCCAGTGGATGGACATGCTTGTGGGATAGGTTCACAACCCAGATGCTGTCCATTGTATGGCATATAAATCACATACATGTGAAGTAATGCACATCACTTACCACCCACAATACACATCTGGATGATTCGATGGGGAATACAATCCCCACCCCTGGGGTTCACTCCAGTGAGTATACTCATCAGCCACACCGGGGACTGTTTTCATGTGGCCTGATTCCAGGGTATTTCCTTGGGCTAACCTTGTAGAGCCTTCATGGCCATTCACCTACTACACACCTATGAAGCTATGAACCAATGGATCTCAGTACTGCCAAATGTGTGTGTGTGTGTGTGTGTGTGTGTGTGTGTGTGTGTGTGTGTGTGTGTGTGTGTGTATGTGTATATAGTAATCTCAGTGTGTTTGTTTGATGAATACCCTCTGGGGGTGTGGTTATTAGCAAACAAAGGTGTTTCCAAACCACCACACTTACCATTCTTCACTCTGAAACAGATGTTGTCAATCACCATAAACCTATATACAACCCTCAGCCCTATAATCTGTGAGGCATATGCAATCACTGTTGTACAGACCTGTGAAATTCGTGCAGATACAGCTGTACCTTGCCTATGACATGATTGATGTGTTACCGCACTGCCATACCCCTTGGTCTTGCTGCAGGGCCACATCCTGGTGACACACAGAGGCCTAGAACACAAACAGGATACAGCATGTGAGAACACATTCACTCAGCATTAAGAATGGCAATAATGCATCATGGCTTAAACTGTACACACACTCTGATGCCAGATGACAGCCTCTTACACAGCATTACTTGCATACAAATTATTAAGTTCACCCTGTGCATCAGACCCATATTTGCATGTCCCTGCATCAATGTTTTGGATGTCAGGAATCTGGCACAGGTTTCATCATATACACAGGGTGTTGTGTGGTTTTGCCAGAGCCCTAGGCTGCACCATTCAGTTGACAGTATGGGTGTGTGTTTGGGTATGGGAATGGCATGGCCTGTGCAGGTGTGGTGCATATGTGTGGAGGTGAGTTTATTGTGATATTGTGTGTGTGTATGTGTGTGTGTGTGTGTGTGTGTGTGTGTGTGTGTGTGTGTGTGTGTGTGTGTGTGTGTGTGTGTGTGTGTACAGAGATACACCATGTGGCTGCCCTACACTGATGTTTTCTGGACAGCTGTGGCCCATACATGGCAGGGTGTACAGATCATTGCCTCCGGCCACGGACGCAGGAACTGGATCTGCCAAGGGTAACATGGGCACCACCACTGACAAGACCAGAGATAGTACTGCTCCTGATGGTGACGTATGTCTGCTGGATCTGCGACCCTGTTGGGACCATCCAGGACCACGTGCCCATGGCCTGCTGCATCTTGGCATGGACATCACAACACCCTCACTAGTGTTGGTGTTACTGCCCATATGAGAGTGTGATGGTGCATGGCCACATGCACGCCCAGATGATTGTGGTTCTGAGCTACCTTCACATGGCAGCTGTCACCCATGTGCCATACATTCAAGCACATATACTTCACTGTGGAGGAGTGCCATGACCTGACCCCATCTATCTGCGATCTCATTGCCCTCATGTACGGCTGCAATGAGTTCGCAAAAATCGCCATGGGCACCAGGGAGATGATCTTCCACTAGCCTGTGCATCTGTCTGGTGTTACATTCATTACGTGCCTGTGCATCCATTACAGACTGAAACATGTGCCTGGTTACTGCAGCAGTGGCACTTCCAACATGGGCTGGACAGGCAGCCATTCTCTGACGAGCACCCCTGCCTTTCTGTGTGGGGCCTCGCCAGTACTCTGACTAGGGCCAGTGCCTGGGCGCTCACTTGCCATAGTCACCACACTTGCATGTTCTGTACCAGCACACAGCTGTCCTTCTATTATGGCCAGTGGTGATGGGGAATGGGTGGGCATTGTGACTGTATGCGGGGATGGGGTTGATGTAGGTGGGATGCCAACCGATGACACAGCTGCATCCTCTGACAACCCCACCTGTGCCTCACTATGGGTATCATCATGGTTAGAGTCGCAAAACAAAGTAATATCACTTACCTAGTGGGAGGACTGCGATCACCATGGCCACCTGTGAGAAAAAGACAACATATGTACATTACTATCGGCACTATAAAGTTTGGTGGCACACTCACAGACTTACACACACACACACACACACACACACACACACACACACACACACACACACACACACACACACGGTGTCCCAGAGGCATTCCACAGACCTCACATTAGGCAACAGATGACAGTCATGACACACACTCAGACCAAAACAGACACACTCTGGATCGGTCCTCAACATCATGCAGTGCATACCTTTCAACTTACCATAACTACAAATTTACACCACTCGGATATGTGAGTGTTTTTATTTGGTGGTGAGCCTTCACCTACAACACACTGCACCCATGTAAACATTACTGCTGTTCATCTGTATAGCACTGTGGTCAAACCTACAGAACATACCTACCAACTGTACAGACTTTCCAGGAATATCTACATATGTGGTTCATCTTTCCTGCCTGCTGCTCATACCTCCTATGTGTGTATGATACATTACTGGTTGGTCCAGTAGATTGGTGACCCTACTTAATGTCATACTGTAATATGAAGATGGCATAACCTGCAGTACATGTATGTGAAAACAAGGGCAGTTACTGAAACAACTTCCCAAACTTACAATGGATATAGTAAGTGTACACACCCTTTTTAACATGCAATGATTTTGTGATAGATTACATGAGACATCAGTGATATTGCCATAACATTTCCACCATTTCATATGACATATAACCTGTGCACTCCAATTGGAGAACATACACATCAGGTAGGGTTCACATATCATACATGTTATGACTACAATAGCTGGGTTGCATAGGGGTGCACACCTGTAAACTGATACTTTGGTAAAGCACCTGTTCATTTCATTGCAGCATTCAGTACTCTTGGGAAGATGTGTATCAGCACGGTACATCTTGACATGGCAATGTTTGCACACTCTCCCTTGCAGAACACCTCCAAATCTGTCAGATTGCAAAGCCATCATCTGTGCACAGAGCTCGTCGGTTCACCACATAGACTGTGTATTGTATTTAGGTGTGGACTCAGGCTTGGCCACTGCAGACTGTCAATTGTGTTCTTGTGAAGCCACCCTTTTGCCCAGTGGATGTAAGATGTGGGTCATTGCTGTGAGCAATCTTGAATTACCTCCCCATACACAGGTATGTGGCAGAAACCAGAAGGAATATAGCCACAAGAGACTGGTGTTTGAAACTGGTCATAATACCCTCCAAATAGGCTACAGCCCCAGTTCAAAGTTGTGAACAGCAAACCTAAAACAGGACACTGCCATCAGCCTGCTTCACTGTGTGTGTAGTGTGCTTCTGCTATTGTGCAGTGGTTTTATATGTCCAAAATAACATGACTGAATAGTAGACAAAGACAGTTTAACATTGGTCTCATAACAACGTAATGCATTTACACACATGCTTTTCGAAAAGCTGATGTATTGTTGTCCAGAAGTTACCCAGGACTGGATGTTGCTTTTTGTGAGGAACAGCTGGCATCTTCTAAACACACCATATAGCCAAGACATGTGAAGATATATGACATCACATGCAAATAGGCCCCTGTGATATCCACTGTGATATTAGGCAGTGAACCCACTACAAGTGATCATGCAGATATTGCCAGGAGGCTGTGTGTAACACCTTAACATGCTGGGGTACCGGTGAGCCAAAACAGTAAAATCTCATACTCACCGGCTTCAGGCTGCTGTACCTCATGTATTGTCGAGGGACCTAGGTAGTAGGGAGGGAGAGGTATTGTTAGCTGATTCACAATATTCATTAGTCCACGATAACGCAACATTTATACACAGGTACAGTATAAACTATGATATTACACAATTTGCTGTCCTTCACCATAGATGTGCACTTGTGTGCATAACAAAACCCCACCCACTGATTTTATTAATCTATTTTACACTTTGTTTACCAGGATAGTCCATTGGTCCAAGAAGAGCCTGCTTTCAATGGAGCCCCATGGAGCAAATCTCCATAAACAACAATATAATATGAAGACAATGCATTTACTGTTATGCAATAGTATTGAAGAATGATGGTATTACATAACATTATAAAAATCTACAATTGCAGTGAAAATATGTTTACAAATGTAAAAGGTAAAATTACACACATATATAATTCAACTAGAATGTGAAAACCCCATTGCTGCATATTTCTGTTACATTTATTAGAATGTGAATTAACACAGGGTTGACATTACAGTTTTACATGAAATCTTAGCAGAGTTAAAGTAGGATAGGGGGATAAGAGGTGAAATAGTTGAATCTAAGAAGGGTGGGACAATAACAAAAAAGAAAAAAAAAGTAGAGCAAGAGTACTAGTTAATGAGACAAATGAGAGATGGTCATAGTCAGAGACGCTCGGTATGATGAAGAGAAGAGAGAAGTAAAGGAGTGTGAGAAATGGGGAAAAAAGAGGCGAGTCATGTGGGATGAGAACAGGAACATTCCCAGAGGCTTTTGAGATAGGAATGAAGCAGGGTCTTAAAGGAAGAGTGATTGTCTGTAGTACCAATAAGATGTGTCAGGGATTTCCACAGGTGATCTAGGGAAAAGGATAGTAGGTGTTTGCCTGGAGGATGAGCAGGTTTGTGCAGTTAATGGAAATTCTGGTTAGTGGATCTTAGAAGTCTGTTGGGTAGGTACATTTTGAAGGAGGAGGCAAGGGAGGGGCAGATGGAGGGATTACAGATGAGGTTATGGGCATGAGTAAGTTGAATGTAGGTAAGATGGTTGGGAAGTTCAAGCAAATTTAGTTTGTGTAGGGCATTGCAGTGGTGGTATTTGGATTTATAGCTGGTAGCAAACTTAGACATTTTCTGATAACAGGATAGCTTTGTTTTTAGATATTTATTTATTTATTTATTGACATTTGTTAACTGGGTTGGTCCAACTGGGTTTGTGGCCCATTTTCAGTGGAGACCCAAGGAGAAAAGTTCCGTTAAACACACAGTTTACATAACAAGATCATTATATGCAAAAAAAGAGACAAATCAATCTAATTAATAAAAAATACAAGTGGAGCATATAACATGGTGATGCAAAAATCAAACAGTGTAAAGGTAAATCATTTTCAGAAGTAACAATGTATTTATATATTTACAAGAAAAGATTTAATCATCAGGAAAAAGGAATCAGAGAATAGAATGTGGTAGAGGCATACAAGCTGCATGTGGGGTAGATTAAGGAGGGGTGGTGAAAGTTTAGGTTGGGGCTTGGCAGGGACAGATTTTAGTGTTGAGTAGGTGAATCTTAAAATGATTGAAGGTTGGTAAGAAGTGGGGCACCATATAGGCGACAATGAATGAGGAAGCTGTTAGACAGTATCATTTTAGTAGTGGAAGTGATATAGCGGTTATGGTGGCAGTATTTTTCCCTGACATATGCATTGCAAGACTATAGAACACAGTTGTAATGCAATCTCAGTACACTGATGTGCACTTTTGGATTACCTGGACGCTCCTTGCCTGTTGGCTGGGTGCCGCCCACCTCCACAATTGAAAGTTCTTGTGAAGATATTCTTGTGGGAGCTACCCCGAGGTTGGCCAGGAGCTCCTTCACTGCCGTAAGAGGGGGACTGTGTAGCTGGCCCCCTACTGGTAGTAGAATGGTCCCTTGCTACAGTAGCCCATTGCCAGGCATGCCGAATCAGGTCAGTTGTTCTATGATGTACCTGATCGTACGTGCAGCCATGGTTGCCCAAGTTGTTCACAGTTTGGACAATTTCATCCCACAGTGCAGTCCGCTCTCGCTGGTTTTGGTGACCCTGAAAGAAAAGGATAGTATAGTTCTGCAGGATAGCCTCATTTATGGCCCAAGTCTTCTGCTCATTGTAGTCCAGCTGCCTCGGCATAGCATCTGGAAGACGTAAAAAGGGAAACACATCACAGGACCTCAGACATTGAACAGACTTCTTTACAGAGACAGCACATGACTAATTATCAACAGTGTACACTATATATAAACACATGAGACGCAGCACTGTATGAACATGCATTGTACTCCTAGTCCTGTTGTGTCATATTCCCCCCATGAGGGCCAGTACATTTCATAAATCACCATTCACATTTGTGTAGGAGGGTGATAGTGTCTGTGTTCCTTGCAGATGGGCTGTCAAAGCTGCTCAGGCTTGGCGTGCATACAGTATGTAATGGAGCTGGAAGCATATGTCTGAGTTTGTGTAGGATGCAGACTGGAATGTTATCAGTCCCAAAGGTGACTTGCTATTTTTACATTTAAGTGGGTGGTTTGCACCTGATCCATGATGATGAGGGTAGTGGTGTTTGTGGTGTGCATATCCACCTATACTGATGTTGAGCCAGGGTGGTGATGTTTGGCCTAAACATGTCTGCAGCAGGTTGGCTGTAGTGATGGTGTGTGTGTATGTGCTCTGATTGACCTCCATTACATGGTGGTCTGGGTTGTTGCCTATGAGACTGCAGACATATGTGAAAATGGTCTTCTGGTTGCCCTCAGTGGATGTGTCCAATTTATATTCATAGTCAGCCTTACAGTAATCCACCTGTAACCTACTATGTTCCTCCAGACAAAGGATGACATGCTGGCCAGTTGGTGCCTTCTCCTACTGTCCCCTCTACAGCTGATATAGCATCATATTATGTGCTTTGCCCACTACTACTGTCCAGCAAAGCGGTTTACTCTACTTTGGTTGATACAGGTTGTACAAGTTAGGTATTGCTAAGACCATACAGTTATTAAGGTGGTCATATCAATGTTTGTAGTAGGCATGGACACAAGGTTATAACACAGTTGGACACCTCCCTATTTCCTACATAATACTCCTGCTTATGGCAGTACCCATGTTTGTGTCAGGGCAATGCAACAACCATTAGCTGTGGAAGTGTGACTCTGTTGGATGCACACACATTAACATTACACATGTGTACAACATATACAGCTCAGTCACATGCTGTTTTGCATCCCATGTCAGGTGTTATGAGGCAGCCAGGTACAGCTTCCCATACATGCATACATCTGCACAGGTGATAACTGCTATAGATTTCTGTTCTGTGTTGGTATGGCACACTGTCATAACACTTTTATTGCTCAGTCATTCCTGTCAACCTGGTAGGGGGCAACATGTGGAGGATGCCATAAATACATGGTGTCTATGGACCAACATTAATGACACTGTCTTCACATTGCTGTAACACACGTACATCATTTGATATTTGGGTAGCCTTTGCATTCACAGTCATACGCTGGAGAATGTATATATATGTATATATATATATATATATATATATATATATATATATATATATATATATAAAATGAGAATAATGGTGGTGTACACAGCTGTAGTAACTACGGAGGGATAACACTGATCAGTCACAGCATGAGGTAATGGTAAAGGGTGGTGGAAGCTAGGTTAAGAAGGGTGGTGAGGATTACTGATCAGCAGTATGGTTTCATGCCAGGAAAGATCAGTACAGATGCAATGTTTACTATGAAAGTGTTGTACAGGCGAGGTCAGAAGTAGCTGCATTGTGTCTTTGTGGACTTACAGACAGCATATGACAGGACACCTACAGGGGATTTGTGGTATTGTATGAGGAGATCAGGAGAGCAGAGGAATCTGTAAGAATGCTACAGGATATGTACAAGGCTACTGTGACAGCAGTGAGTTCTAGTGTGGGAGTGACAGGTGCATTTAAGGTTGATGTGGAAGTATATTAGGGAGCAGTTGTGAATCCTTTTTCATTTGCAGTGGTGATGGACAGCTTGACAGACATGCTCAGACAGGTGTCCCTGTTGACTGTGCTGTTTGCAGATGACATTGTGTTCTGTAGTGAGAGTAGGCAACAGGTTGAGGAGACCCTGGAGAGGTTGACTTATGGTCTACAGAAGGGAGGAATGTTGATCAGCAGGACTAAGACAGAATATATGTACATGAATGGAAGGGAGGATGGAGGAATGGTGAGGATGCAGGGAGTGCAGTTTGCAAAGGTGGATAAATGTAAATACTTGGGAACAACAGTTCAGAGTAATGGGGAGTGTGGGGGAGAGGTAAAGAAGAGAGTGCAGGCAGGATGCAGGTGGTGGAGAAGAGTGTCAGGTGTGATTTGTGACAGACAAGTACCATTAAGAGTGACAGTGAAGGACTACAAGTTGTGTTATATGGGTTGTAAACAGTGGAACTGAAAAATAAGGCAGGAGTCATAGGTGGATGTGGCAGAGTTTATGACATTAAAGATTTGCACTGGGTGTGATGAGGGTGTACAGGAGTAGGAACATGTATGTTAGGTGGTCCGCCCAGGTTGGATGGCTTGGGACCAAAGGCAGAGAGTGGCTAGATTATGTTTGTTTGGACATGTGATGAGTAGGTATGCTGAGTATATTTGTGAAAGTATGAGGCTGCTGGGTAAGATGAAAAGAGGAAGGACTGAGATAAGGTGCATGTATGTGTTGATAGTGGGCATACAGCTGGTTGGTGTGACAGAGCAAGATGCACAGGGCTGGAAGACATGCAGTCAGATGATCTGCTGTGGCGACCCCTAATGGAAACAGCCAAATTAAATGTAAGGTGATGTTGTAATGTCAGTGTTCACAGGTTGCCAATACTTTGCCAGACATAACACAACTGTTTTAGTACATAACTACAAACCTGAGGCACACATATGGTCAGTGTGCATAACACTGGACAATTGAATGGTATGAACTCATTATATCACATGCAGTTCAACACACACAGCTGTAACAGTATTTTACTATGTAAATAACCTGTACAGGTCCCTCACATTTCGGATACAGCCATGTATATCATACTACTACTCACAATTAACATATGGATATATGCAACATCCCAGTAGCTTACCTAAGAGTATCACAGTCAATATTGTTCAAACCACACTCCAGTAGTAGTCATATGAGACTGACTCAGGGTCGTGAGCTGTGTTCTGTGTCACTACAGACAGACACAGATACTATGGCCATAGTTTCTGATCAGCACTATATCAGCACAGCTAGTGTTGTTGAGAAATATTTGTTGAACTTCCTATTTACCTCTTTTACATACCCCCTACTACATTCCATTACATGATTACTTGTTTCACATACCTTTTTTTGCCTGTTTCAGTTGCTGTATTTCACAGGTAGATGGGTGTGTCTCAGATTTTAATTTGTAATCTGCTTGTGATGGTCTTGCTTTTTGTTTGTTTTTCTTTCTTTCTTTCTTTCTCTCTGGTAGATGTAGAAAAATACATCTGTTTTGCATAGGCAGCAGCTTGACCTTTGCAGGTAATGCTCATGATCAGCTGATGGCCGGTGCACAAATTGTAGTCCCCTACTCGTTAATTGCATGTGGAACAGCTGTGGTATCATTCTTATAGTCAATTGCATGGAAACACACTCCTATAACTAAGCACTTCATGTGGGTGCTGGCCCTTTTCCTTCACTGTGAGTAGGACTTCATGTGGGTATCTGACAAACAGCATCACAGAGGGTATTTGGAAATGCCTCTTACAACAAATACTGTGGAGACAGGCCAACAAACTGGAGGAGGATGTTCCAGACATGGTGACCGAATGTAAGTATTGCTGTTATAAATTTGAAGTAATGTTAGTTTAACAGAGTTTGTGTGGATATGGCTGTTCTGCATGATTTAAAGTCTGACATGACAGTGTTATGTGGTTGAGAAAACCCTCACCTGTAGGGCTCTCTGCAGACTAACCAGAGTTTGGAGTCTTAGATTTGGTGTGTTACTCACACATTTGTGTCTTTATAAATTCAGTAGCATACTCTGAGGATTGCAGTCAGTACATGGTAACATCCATGTGTGTTTCTGACTTCATATCCCTCAGAAGAGATGTGTTACAATAAACCCTGTTACACCAGCAATTTTCTCAGTTTATAACAGCAATATGTCAATAATGGCCCTGTGTCTGTGCCTCTGTCCCCCAAGTCTGTCACCCTTTGTCCATATGTCATGCAGTACAAGGTGGATATGTACAGTATATCGTTATTTACTGACATCATTCCTGATACAAAGTCAGTGATATATCAGACTGTCAGACATGTTATGTATAGGAGGCCTTATATTTGAGGACAAAACCTGGATATTTTGCTGTAGTCTGTACAGTAGTGAGGTCTGTGTACTTATGGTGATTGCTGACAGAGTGTCAGTATTGTGTAGCAGTGTATTGTGAATATGTTATTTGGCTTGTGTACCGAGTGGGGTAGATGTCAGTGTTGTTGGTCCTTTTCTATCTGACGTTGCATGCTACCCCAGTTTCTGGTACCCTATCAGCTTATATGTTTGTAGGACCAGACTGAAACATGTCCCATCCCACAGTCAGACATCAGACTACACTTTGAATTGGGCCAGTATATCTAATGGTAGTGTGTGAGTGGCAAACATGATGATGGGTTTTGTTCACACAGTCCATACACTGTACTATTAATTAAGCTTACCATTATGTGACTGTGTTGAGATTGGTTGTGGGTGTGCACTTTCACATTGGTGTCTGTTACTCCATGCTGTTACATCCATGTAGTACCTGCTATATTTGCAATTACATGTGTATTCCCCCATAGGAAAATTGAGTTAGTGTTGTGGGAGTCTGCTGTAGTTTAGACAGTGCTTGGTGACATGCCTAGCAGCTCAGTGTATGTTCCCTAGTGTGATGTTATGTCCAGATATTTGTCAGATGTACTGTTGCCTGACCACCATAAGTGTTGTGTATTTCTGACAAAGCAGTGGGATTCTGTGAAGATGTATGCCACTAACTTGTGGGAAGTACATGGGCTTGGGACTTGTGCTCTTCCAGTTAATATATGTTAGTACAGACAGTAGGGTGTGATTGCATCAACTATGTGAGCTTATTTACTCCAGTATTTGGGATATATCCCAATTTTCATGGCTTTAAACATCCCCTTTGTCAGGCATGGTCCACATTTCTTGCACTAAGGAGTTCTGTGTATATCTCTTGACTGACCAGATTGTTTCAGACTGTCCAGGTTTATTGCTCATATTTCTGCTGTATTCCACAGTATCATTACTGTGATTTGTGTGGTACTGCACTATGATGATTTCATGATGTCTGGCAGTAACTGATGGCATACATTTCAGTTTCAGAACTGCCTTCCTTCAGAACATGTATGCTGACACAAACCCTATTACTGTAGCAACATTCTACATTTCTATCTGCAATACTTATATTATATCCCCTTGCACTAAGAGATTGAGAGTTATAGTGCTGAGGTATGACTCCACTATATGTTATGGGCATATTTTATATATATATATATATATATATATATATATATATATATATATATATATATATATATATATATACACACACACACACACACACACACACACACACACACACACATATATATATATATTTATATATATATATATATATATATATATATATATATATATATATATATATATATATATCTATATATATATATATATATATATATATATATATCCTTTTTATGTGTAAATATGAGTGTTGTATATTCCTTCTCAGATGTATCTCACCATATTTATCTGATATGTGTATATTTAGATATAGAAACATAACTAATTCCACAGTGTTTTCACTAACAAGTAGTAAAAAATTATAGTGCTCAAAGCAGTTTTTCACTACTATTCAGTATGTGTACTGAATGATACATTTGAAAAAGCAACAAATATGTTTACAGCTCAGATGACTTAGTGATTAAGTGCTGTGACTGTAGTGTACAGGGTCCTGGGTTCAAGACCTGCAAGGGCTATTTATTTTGTTGCAGGGCAGAACAAGGGCTGATGGAGGCAGGGTGATTAAGGTGCTTTAAAGTGGCTTTAAGCGGGTTTGCTCAGGTTTGCATGAAGCTAAGCACTGCTAACAGCATGTAGGCTTTGCTTACCAGTGTACAGATCTGCTTAGCATTTACATTTAAGCAATGCTTAAACCTGCTAAGCATAGTTCAGCCCTGGTAACCAGTGATCACATTCCAGTCTGATAAAATAGCAGGGTAATGACATCTTTAATAAGTGTATTTAATTCCATGTACATAACATGCTTCTATGTGTTGTCATTACAGTAGCAAGGGGGTATAAGTATACTGTAAGGGACACCTGAGTATACATGGGTAGTACCACAATCTTTTCTCTTTGTATTTGTTTCATACTTGGGTAGTACCCCAGGTTATATGCAGTCACACTTGCATGTATTGTATCATTACATTACTACTTTTAACAGTGCTTTTCCAAGTAAGAGTAGATTGCAGATTGTAGTATGGGAACCATACACCCCTGCAAGCAAATCTGGACTCTGAGTATTGACTATCTTGTTCTTGGTGTTTGAGCTGTATGTTTTTATGTATCTCCTATTGGATATTGATATGATATGTTGATATTAACTGTAGACTACTATGTTTTTAGGGCATGTCATTGAGGACTGTTGTCATGTAGTAATGGCATACCTTTCAGTTTCAGACGTCTATCTTTCAAAACATTTATCCTAATACATAACCTGTTGGCTATCTGCTTTCTGTCTGTCCTCTGTACAGATGTGTAGATGTCAGGTATTGCTATGGCCATACCACTATGTCAGTGCTTACATTGTATTGTGCTGTGGGCCTGGACACTGCTGCTAGTTCTGACATATGGGACATTCCCTAATGTGGGCCTTGCCCCTTTTCCTTGTCTGTGTGAGGGACATTACAGAGCTGGTGACCTACAGATTCATATACAGTAGGTGGCAATATGTCACAGGACAGGACATGTTAAGACAGCCAACCAACATGGGGGAGACATCCCCAGATTTGTGAACATATTCTATGTCATCGGTGCTGTTATACACAAGGTGGATTGATAGATTCCCATGGTTTGTGTGGACATGCATTTAGTGAGTGATGTCACAACTCACAGTGATATGTCTCTGTCATACCTCTCCACTGGGATGCTGTCCACAGACTGGCCCCATGTCTGCCTGTTATGTTTTGTCTGCTTTCCAGACAGTTGGTGTCCTTGGTAAATCAGTCATGGACTCTGGGGAATGCAGTCAGTAAATACTCACATCTATTGGTATTACCAATAGAATATTCCTCATAAAGGATGTTACAACAAACCCAGTGACATCTGCAACTGTCTCAATGTATGACAGCAGTATGTCCAATCTACCCCTGTGTTTGTGCTTCTGTTCCCACCTAGTGATATAGGTCTTGATGCCTAGCTTAGTGAGTTTTTGCATGATTCCTGAGTGAGGAATGTTATCAAAGGCTTTGGCCAGATCAAGGTAGGCTGTATGTGCCACCTTGCCTTCATCCACAGCTCAGGTGACTGATGCCAAGAAGTTGACCTTGTTGAATGACCAAGTATAACCTATCCTTCACAAAAGTAAACTGAGTGGGATCCTGAGTCTTCTGATTCCCATATCCCTGTTTATTAGGTACATGATGATGCATTCCACAGCTTCACATAACAGATTTGTCAGGCAGTTGGGGCAGTATTTCCCAGGGTATGTAGTGACACCTCGTTTGTAGAGAGGAGTGACAGTGGCAGTGCACAATTCAGTAGGGACAAAGCCTGAGGTGAGGATGTGTTTGAACAGGGCACACAGGTGAGGTGCCAGGTCACTCTGTAGTTCATGTAGAACACAGCCATGGATATTGTCAGGTCCCATAGAAGCTGTATTCTTGGCCTTGGACCATGGTGTTTTAACCTGTGCTGCAGTAATACTGGGTACATGGCAGTGTACTGGTATTGTGATTGGTCCTTTGGCAGGGGACAAAGAGGTAAAGTTTGCACTCAAGATGTCAGCCAGTATATTAGCATTATTTGCTGGCTCAGTCTGTGAGGTACCATTGTCTAGTAGCTCAGAAAAAATCTTGGTATAGCCATGGAGATTCTGTACATAACCGTATGAGGCATTGTGGTTGTCTTTACTATGTGCTCCAGTTCTGTTCTCAAAGCTAACTTTGTGGTATTTGATAAGGGATCTCAACTTTTAATTGTGGCTGATAAGGGTTTATTTCCAGTCTTGGGACTTCACTTTATTCCATATCAGTTCCCTCC
>NC_056751.1:818842288-818884788 GCF_019279795.1 Protopterus annectens | reverse complement strand
TTTAAGCCTGTAATTCTTTTAGTGAGGTATGTCTGCGGCCTTTCCAGCTGTTGCAGATGTATTGCGAGGTACATACCATATGAGGTGTTATACTCTATAATGGGTCTAATGAGGGATGAGTACATTGGGACAATGACCTCCTTTTTTCTGGATGAAAAGCCCTTAGTGATGAGATGTGCCACATATAATGATTTCCTGACAGTTGCGGTGATATGGTTATCGAAGATGAGACCACTGTCCACCTGTGTCCCTAAGCCTCTCATCACACTTTCGATGTTTAGTGTACTGCCACCTATGTGATAATTCATGGGTACATGTTTTTTTCCAAAGGGGATAACTATACATTTCTTGGCATTAAGGTTGAGCACATGGCTCTGGCACCAGGTATCTATCTCTGTAAGGCCCTTTTGTAGAATATCCACATCATTTGGGGAATTCAATAATGGCTCCCAGTTTGCAGTCATCTGCGAACTTTGTTAGCCAGAGTCTCTTAGTGTTGGCCTGTACTTCAGAGAAGTAGATGCCAAACAAGAGTGGTCCCAGGACTGAACCCTGATGTACTCCACTTGCCACTTGTCTGGAGATGGATTTTGAGTCGGCTAGTTTTACAATCTGGGTTATGTCAGTAAGCCAGTTGGCAACCCATCGAGTGACATAGGGATTTATGCCTAGCTTAGTAAGTTTATCTATGATTCCAGAGCGAGGTCCAGATAGGCTGTGTGGACCGACTTACCTTCGTATACATATATATATATATATATATATATATATATATATATATATATATATATATATTATAGCTACTTTATCTTACCTGGAAGACCTGTGGAGGCAATGTTTAACACTACCTGACTGTTTCTACACATTTTCATAAAATACTAGAGGAATTAATGTATACAGCTTACTACCACTCCCGGGATTCGAACCGTGGCTGCTTCTGCTAAAAATATAACAAGTGCGTGTTTCATCAGAAGGAGCTATTGTGAATCTGCTGTCTCTTTCTTGAATTATTTCTTTCTTGTTCTGTCTTTGTTGTACAATCCTACCTTGTAATTACAACATTCTTATACATACATTTCTATACATACCTTTTGACATAGCACAGTGTGGAAAACAGTGGTTAACACAACATTACTATTCAGCTATCAGATCTTAATATCAGTTAATCTCATGTCTTATAGAGGCACTAACTTTGTCAGCTGAGACTTGATTGTTTAATGCTCTCAGAGCTATAGTTGCTATGCATAACCTGTACGTATTTCAAATCATACAATACCAGAGAAAACACAACCAGTCCAGGGTTTTGAATTTTATTGACAGGTAGTTGCAGTTTTATTTATATATAACCTATATGAGACTATTACTGCAATATTGTCTGCTTTATTCAGTACAAACCATACCCATTTTTAATACTGCCAGGTGACATTCTACTCTTTTATATTTATTTGGTATGAATACTACAAGCTAGATTGTTACTCACCAGCCTCGCAACGCAGCCTTTGCAACCTGCTGGCATGGGCTTCCTGGTTTGCAGCCTGCTCAGCTGGAGCGGTAATGAAGACAGAGAAACATTTATGCATACCTATCCATCACATACACAGGCTGGACTTTGGTAAGCAGTTATTGATATGAATACTTACACATGGCAGGGACATCCCCCCCTCTGCCGTGCTTCATGGACTCACTGGTCCAAGAGCTCCCTCTTCCTCTGCTTCAAGTCGGCATAGCGGTGCTGGACCTGCTCATCAGTCCAACTGATGCCAGTGGCACTGGTGAGGTCATGGGCAAGACTTGGCCTCCGTTTTATATTGGGAGCCCTGGTACTGATCTTGTAGCAGTCTGACATGGTTTTTAACAAGGAGTCCTACCATGACCTTGGACTCCTGTATACCCCAGCGCTGCACCTGAAAGTGCCTGCCCACTTCAACACCTGCCATACTGCCTACAGTGGGGAGCTACAACCAGTTATGAGCTGTATTCCCACCTGTGAGGTTTAAATACAGCCGATTTCCCACCCTTTGCTGTGATTGGACATTTTAAATATGCTGAGCTAAGCTACGGGCAAACCTGCTTAGCTAAGGTTGGCAGTGCTTAAAGGGGCAGGTTCAGCACTGCTTACCAATGGGCAAATCTACTTACCTGGGCTACTCGTTGCTTAGCAGTCATATTTACACAATGCTTACACCCTGTCAGCATAGCTGTGCAATGCTTAGCATTGCTTATGTTTTATTTTAAGGACTACCACCTGTATGGGATTAATTCATCAATCCTGACATATTATAAATTTGTTTGCCTTCCTTTACATCCCCCAATGTGCTTTTATTACATTTATTCTTGTGTTACTATACTGTATGGGGCACTTGTGTTTATATGGGGGTTTCGCAACTTTATTGCACTGATACCTCACATATGGACCTACTACACTACACTGGTTAACAAATATGTTTTATTTAGTACCTAATTATTTAAAAAATAAATCATGTACTGCTTTCACATGTAAAATGCTAATTGACATTATTGGGGATTGAACCAATTTGCTATTTCCACATTTCTATAATTTGGAGAATATACTTATTTAGCTCCTTATAATGTGTAAGTTAGGCAGAGCAGAGCTGTGCAATGTGCACACCCGCTCAGCTATGCTTAAACTTTACTGGGGACTGAAAATCAATTAAACTGTTGTGTTTTATTTTTGTACTGTAGGAGTATGCACATTGATTTCTGCAACATTATCTGGGGGGGGAGGCTATGCTTTTACAATGGTGATGACATGGCAGGCTTTGCATTTGAGGTATGATCCACAGATGCTAACAGTGTCTGCCATACCTCTCAACTGTACAGATTGTCACAGGTTGCCCAGATATTTGCCTTATATTTTTGGTCCATTTTTCATAGAATTGTGGCTTTCTGGTGGATTAGTGGCAAATCACTAAAGATCACAGTTAGAAAATACCGACAGACATTTGAGTTTTAGACTTCATACCTTTCAGCACATTCATGCTAATGTATAACCTGTTATTTTGTCAACGTTCTAAGTCTGTATGACCCAGACATATTTGCTTTCTCCAGATTTCTTACTCTAAGAGGTTGAGAGGTATTCCGCGGACACTCTCGCCACCATTGCATTGCTGTACGGCAATTATGGAGTTCAGGGGGTGTGTGTATTGCAAGAGCACTGCTCTCAGACACACACCCTGTGCTCATGCACAGAACAGTGTCAATTTTAGAGTATGACAGTGCATCTTCATGAATATGCATGGCGCGCTGCCGTGCTGTATGGGAACGGTCCCTTCCATTCAGGAATGAGCTATTCCTGCATGGAAGTTTGTTGAATCCCAGGAATATATTTCTTATTAATGTAGTAATGCAGATTCTTTTTTATTCTGTACTGTATTGTTATGTGTGGAGCTTTTCTCCCTGGGTCTCCACTGAAAATGGGCCACCAGCCCAGTTGGACACTACCCGGTAAACAAATGTAAATAAATAAAAATGAATAAATAAATATACATATCTTTGTTACCACTGGGATGGGTTCCCCTCTGTTGGCTCTGGGTCTGAGTTGAGGGGCGCAGAGTTCAGTGAGTTCTTGTAGTATGTCCCTGTCCACCCTGTAGCACTCTGCGATCTCCAGCTCATGTAGCTCCTGAAAGGTTACCCTGGGCCTGAATACTCTTCTCCTTCTCAGGCTAGGCCTATTTTCAGCAGCAACATCAGCACTGACCTCAGCTTCTAGAACATACAGATGTAGTAGAGCTGCAGCAGCCCTAAGCATTGCTTTAGTTAAAAATCCCATGTTTGTACTCCAGTGGTGCAGAGTATGGGGGTGAAATCAGATTGTAGGGTGTATGCAACCTTTATAGTGCACTGCTGTAGCTGCAACCTGTGGGTGATTGGTTACCTATGATGTATTCCACCTGCCAAGTACTTCATTAATTGTTTTAATGGCCCAGTTTCAGTGGTACAGGAGTCATCAGTATTTGTTTATATGATTGGCTTTCCCAGCCAATTTTTTCCCCCTGCTAAGCACTGTGGTGTAGTGCACAAACCCGTGTCACAGATATAAACAGTGCTGAGCACTTCAGGACACACCCCCATGGATGGGCACACTTAGCACAGCGGCACACTACACAAACATGGTTAAACCTGCTCAAACACGTGCCCGAGGGAAACAATGCTTAGTAGCACTGGACACCCCCGCCCCCTAGCTCAGCACAGCTCAGCAACATGCAAATGGGGGCTGATGAGCTCCAATGAGCTTAAACAGATGCAGACATACTGCCTTTTGCTGTCAACTATCTCTTCTGTGGACACCAACACAGTTCTGGCTCTACATGGATGGATCTGTGGACACAAATACCCATTTTTGCTATTCAATAAACCCAGCTCATTTGCATAAAGATCCATACTTAATACCTGGAAATTGTACTATTCCAGGCCCTGCCTCCTTAGCACCCAGAGCAGTCTACCATTGTATGTACTCCATGCAAGGTCTTATAATGCATTATTGTAACATATTTATTTTTCTTCCCTTTTACTCTTTTTCATTCTTTTCCATAATAGCATGTTTGCACACACTGAGCAAATGTAATATAGGTATTAAAAAATATATTTTTAATTATTTTCCATTAGGGTTTGGACACACAGGGCATAGTATTGCACATATATGTGTCTATTATGCTATTTCTATGCTTCTACCTGGGTTTTTACAGCCTCTTTTCTGTTTTTTATGGCATGTACATGGAATTTTTCCATGTGCACTTCGGACACTAACACAGGGTCTGCAGTACTGCCAATCTGCTTGCTGGATCATGCAAACACCCTAATTTGCATGCAATTCATCTGCTTATGAGGTGATTTGCATGCCACAGACACTTCTGTGTTCACACGCTCGTGAAGGCCCCTCTGCTCTGTTTACTGTATCACATGTCTGCTTACTTCCATGTAAGCTCTGTTCCACTATGCCTACATGGAAAAAAGCCCATGTAGGCTTTGTTGAATTCCCCTTCACCTGTCACACCCCCTGCTAATTATATATTCCAAATGGTATATATACCAAATCCGAGATCACAAAGCAGTGAGGAAAAGGCAAATTCACACTCCTTGCTCAATGTGTTGTGATCCCACACCTGCCAGGGCAGAAACTTCTAAAAGGAAGTGTGCAGTATGTTAGCAAACTCCAACAATCATTCAGACAACAGTATAGAGCTTAACAGTCAGTCATTTGTTCCACAGACTGGATCAGAACTGGATCATGGTCAAATGGGTCCCTAGTCAGCGTAATGGATCGGGCCCCCCACATACATGCCATAACCCCCCGAGCCATTCCAGAGTCCTATTACTTGACTATCTCTCCCCAGTTAGCATAAATACTGTTCAGACCTCTCGGTGTGTGTGTGTTCTGTTTTCTGCTTTACTTCTACAATGATTATTTAGATTTAATTTAAAATGTTTTTTTTCAAATTTTATAGCACAAACACTGATAGACATTTGTTAAACAAAGCTACACTATCTCACAATGAAAACAGACTTAACATTAAAACTTCTCTGCCCTTGAAACTCACTTTCATTGAAATAGCATTGAAACCCACATTCAAAGAAAATGCATCTGGCCAGTGGCAGATAAAGTTTACCTTTGGGCTGTTTCCAAATCATAGGCCCCTTGCACACATTTTTATGATCATGCATGCATGCATGTGTTATTTGATTCACCTTTCTGATGGCATTAAATTATATTCCCTGTACAATACAGCACCACTTGTTAGAGAGTGTGTTTTAAATTTATAGTTTAGAACTTTTTCCAGTAAGCAATGAAACAAAATGTATGAACCAATAACGACAAAACTGACCAATTCAGAACATTTCATCAATAAAAGTCCACACAACCTTCTGTCATTATAATCCACCAATATGTCAATATGCTCAATCTCTACAGAAGTAAAAGTCATCTGAATAATTCCACATTTAAGAGATCTGTAACTAAAAAAACAGATTGTTGCTAGCAGATAACTTTATATTTCAGTGTTTCATCTACAAATTCATTGCCTGCTGCCCTTGAAGAATAAATTGCCCACGTTACATTAAAACATGGTAAGCTGGTAATTTTGCAATAGGAAATGGATGGCAAACAAACAACAGGTTCTTAGTTACAAGCCGTCTCTTCCAAAGGAGGACATACTGAGTACTGCAGCACCCCCCTTAAAGTAAACCCAGTATCAGTAATCCATCTACATGCTGTGGGAATAGAACCCACGACCATCCGGATCAAAAGTGAAGAGGCTACCTGTGGTACTTCTAACAATTCTTTTAAATTCTTTAACATAATAAAGATACCATTTGCTAAACAGCTGCACATTGTAAACAGACTTAGCATGCACAGCACTATACTTCTCTTCCCCTGAAGCTCTCATTTCCTTACAAAATGCATTTAACACTCAGCCATACCTGTCAACCTTGTAGCACAGCAAATCTGGACAGAGCCAAACTTAATGGGAGGGGGGGGGGGTCAAAGACCCAAAACTAGGGAAAATTTTAAATATTGTTTGTATAATATTAGAAAGTTGCTAGAATAAAAGGTGTTGTGCTGCTATGCATTTATTGAAGGATATGAAGACCGAAAATTAAATGGCTGCCATTATTTAGTGAATTCAATCCTCACTGATTTGCCAGAAAAACACAAGTTTTATGAGGAATATAACTAAACTATGAGGCAAAAATCTGTACACTCTGAGAAAGAAATCTGGACATTCTGCAGAAATCTGGACAGTTGAGAACTATGCACTTAACTTCTTGAAATTCAAGTGGTGGTTGAGGTAAAGGATTCAGATTCTTCAGGGTTTGAGCCTGTGGAACTTAACTAACCAACAGTTATCCCTAATTAGGACATTTTTACACATCCACACACGCACACACACACACACACACACACACACACACACACACACACACACACACACACACACACACACACACACACACACACTTTTCCCAAAGCAGCAGTACTAAAACATAACGTTAAATTCCATGCATTAATGAAGAATAGGAAGAGGTCTGTGCGATGATGCATGCACAGATGCAACAGGTGTGTGTGACCAGACACAGAAGGCATTCAGGATGCCTGTTGTTTTAAAAAAAACCCAAAAAGTCCCCCAAAAACATGTGCATATTTTTTTAAAGGGAGACAGTCCCTCAGCAAGCAGGCCCCTCCCAGCCATCAGGGGGCCACTTCAGTCAATGGGCCCTAGGCGATTGCCTTGGTCACCTAGTGTTTGATCTGGCTTTGGTCTGGATACAATCTCCATAGTTCCTTCTGTATCTGAGATTAATTTTTTAGGTGGAGTCTGTTCTCCAGGACACTGACGTAGGCTTTCATTGGAAGGCAGAGGTGTACGATACCCCTGTAGCACCACCTGATTATGATTCCTAAAAATGAGGACTCCAACAGTGTTTGCCATTACAGAAGTACTCTGTCTACTTTCTGTGTTTAACTGAAGAGGATCATAGCCTATGCTATGCCTCTCCACTGCCTTCAACATCTCTGGAGAGATTCCAAACTAAACTGGTAATCACACCATTCCTCTTTCTTTCTTTAGTCATTTATTGATTGATAATTATTAGTAGTAGTAGTATTAAATAAATTGAGTTATATTGTAAAATAAATTTAATACCCAGTCAGTAGTGCCAATGCCTGCTTGTTAGACAGTTTTCCATTGGAAAAGAAATGATGGTCTGATGCCGGATTTCAACTTTCTGATGCTTGTACAACTAAGAGAAGATCAGCAAATATTTAAACTGTTGGTCATATCCACCCTCTAGTGCTTGCAGGTAATATTACAGCTGAAACTGAAGTGCTATAACTAAGGATAAATGCAAACAAGGGATGATGCATTTGGACTTTTAGCAGCAAAACTAGTGACTGAGGAACTCTGCATAACAAACTGTTATTAAGATAACAAAAGCAGAAAAATTAATGCAGCAAAAAGGTCTAGACTTTCTTATTCAGAGAACAGGGCAACTTCATGGATTCAGTACAATTCATTTAAAGACATTGTGGCAAATGCTAAACAAATGACCAAAATGGCATTCACTGAATAAAACAGAAAAAAAAAAGTAAGTGTTTATGTTGAAGGCAGAATTAGGCTGTGATGCTTGCATCCTTATAATATATAATTGTAATAATATAAGTAATATTGCATCTAGTGGAAGTACAATACATCGTCCATTGCAGCAGTCTTAGACTACTGCAACATTTGTTCTCACAAAGTATGTGTCTCTCACGCAGATACATACACACACAAAGAGACTTTAAGTATGCATACCAAAACACAACCATGCATGAAGAATCAAAACTTACATTCTCTACATCTGAAGCTAATGCCACAAGCTTTATGCTAACCAGAAACTGGATACAAATTAGCTTTGTTTAAAAGTCTGTTATAAAAGAATTCACTGGGTTACAGTGTTGTCATTACATGCAGAATGATATGTATGCTTCCATATAATCATCGCTGCTTTGCAATCAAAAAGTTCTAGTTCCACGAGAGATACTTGAATCTTTCACACCATCTTTCATCTTTATCGGACCAAAAACATTTCCTATAGTGCTCTGTCCTTGTCCGGTATAGCAACATTTTGATTAATGTAATACCACTGATGGTTTGTGGTGTTCTTATACTTTTGTCCATAACTTGTGAAGTATCATTTGAATACTTGTAAAAAGGTACTCATGATGTATGACCTTTACCTTTTACAACTTTCTGAGCTAAGTGATTGTGTACTACAAGTCTTCAAAATATCTAGTCTGAAATATTTCTGCACTATATCCTTAAATCAAGGACTGAGAAACAGCCAAAAATGAAGTTTTCTGCCTTGCACATTAACTTACTATAATTATCAACCAAAGCCATTTCACTGTATCCTGGAAGACACCACTGATGCATAAGAAGAAATATTATATTATCTTTTCTCTCTATCTCTGTCTCTCCATCTCTCTCTCTCTGTATATATATATATATATATATATATATATATATATATATATATATATATATATATATATATATACATAGTGAGAGAGAGAGAGAGAATGAGATGTTGTATATATTAGCTATTAAGAAAACTGAAGCATACAAACAATAGTCTTCCCCATGTAAAACTGGGGTTAGTCAACACATCTTTTTTTACCTGTCATGCTGTGCTGTATGTTTTGTTCTAGCAGGCTTTTCATGTTAAATATTACAGATGTCTTCCAAAGTATTGGAATGGGGTCACCACTGAGTTACTGCCCTGCCTTTGCTGTCAGCTGGCTAGTGTTGCTCTGGCTGTGTATCACATTTTGCCTGTATTACTGACCTCATGAGGATACCCAGAGCTATATCATGGTCAAATGGGGGTTCTAGGCAAGGATAATGGACCAGGCCCCTCTCCCCTACTTCAGCCATTTCACTGTCCAGTGTGGCATTACTTGTCTCTCTCTCCCCCCATTTACCATAAACATTGTTCACAACTGGCAGCTGCATAGTATTGTCTTCTTTACTTTTGATATAAAGGTAGAAATGTGGATTTAGTTTAAACCTTTTAATGTATTTATCCTTTGTTGACCAGGTTAGTCCCACTAGGCGAGTTGCTTCTTTTTAGGGGAGATCCTTGGTAGTATTTATACTACTAGTGGAAATTTGGCCAGGGTATTGGGGGACTCCTACCTACTCTTTTTGATAGCTCAGGTGGACATAGAAGGTCTCTCAGCACCTATCATCTTTGCAAACAGATGGGGCCTCGGTTTAACATTTCATCTGAAGGATGACACACACAGGAGTGTTGCACCTCCCTTAAAGTGCATTGTAGCGTCAGCAATCCACATAAATAGCGTGGAGTAGAACCCACAGCTTTCTGACTCAAAGGTGAGTATGCTGCCTGTTGTGCTAACACTGCTTTCAAATCTTGCAGTGCAAACTGCTGATGGTCATTTAATAAACAAAACAATTCCACATTGAAAATAGACTTTGCATGACCAACTATAAACTTCTCTTCTCTTAAAGCTCACATTCATTAAAAATGCACATGGCCAGAGGCAAAATAAATATATCTTAGTCTCTGGAAGGTTTTCAAACCATGGGGCCTTGCATATACTTTTAGGACCATGCATTAATACATATGTTATTTCAAATGCCTTCCTGATTTAATATATTTCTAGCTAAACACAGCAACATATATTAGAGTGCATTTTAAATTTGTAGTTTTGAACATTTTTTTCCATTAAGCAGTGAAACAAAATGGAATAACCAATAAATAACAAAACTACCCATTTCAGAACAATTCAATCAACTCTGATGGCTAAGCATACAGTCTGCTAATTGTTGTAGAGGATTAAGACTCTTGTCCCCTGTAGCCAAAGACAGGGTTTGAGCTTGAGCAAGTTAATTAACTAACCTCACACACACACACACACACACACACACACACACACACACACACACACACACACACACACACACACACACACACACACACTTGTAGTTGCACCTGCTGCTACAAAACTCTGAACAAATCTGGTCCATTTCCAAAGCTAAATCTAATCTTGTGTGTTGGTCTGAGTGAGTATGTTGTTCTAAAGCAGATAACTGCAACATTGAGAGATTGTGTCCTTGAAGCAGTAGGCAAAATAGTAACCTTAAACTTTTATTTATTTGTTTGTTTATTTATTTATTTATTTAAATTACATTAAAGTAATGTTGTGGACAGGCTCCTCTCCCCAGCCATTTGTCCCTGTTTAGATGCCTAGGTCTCATAGTGCTGGATCCGTCTCTGATGATACCCCGCATAGAACTGAAGAGCCAATGAGCAAAGATGCCTTATGTCGCAGTGTAGCTTAACTGATACCACTAATCCAGGATAATCAGGAGAAAAAAAGCAGACAAAATGTGTGATGTGGTGGGGAGACATTTGCAAAATCACACATTATGTATCTCGCTCTTTATTACAGTTGAACCAGAGAGAGATATATTTTGTATGAATGTGGCTGCTTTGAGCTGGTGAATGAGGTCAAACAAATGGAACTTTCTGTGGCTCAGTAAGAATAGTTAGTTATTTTTTTAACATCTAATGAGTTGTGTAGCCCTAATAGATACACACACACACACACACACACACACACACACACACACACACACACACACACACACACACACTGCATGGTATGTGCTCATTGCACAGAAAAGTATACATTAGATGCCTGTAAGTCATGCCTGGTAGAAATATGCTGTTACCCACTGTGCATATGTCATATTTACATCTCTGTATGCAGACCTTGTGCAACAGATATATGATGCAGCCACTAAAAAACATGAGCATACTATATACTATCACATGTCAACCAACACGTGCTTTGCAAATGGTAAGAATTAAAATATCAGCAGCTTGCATATATCATTGTGGACATGTTTAAATGCAAAACTGTGGACATACATGACACTGCGTAGGGTGTGTATTGGTGAACATAAGTGTGCATTGGCATTCACGTCATGTATGTAACACTACATGGTACTGCACATGCATAGATTGGTATTGCCAGTCTGCAGTTACCTTTTGCTACCAGTGGTAATGGGTGTTCAGAGGGATCTCTACAGAGGTGTTAACCTTGCAGCAAAATAATCCTACACACATTTGCTGGTAAAATATACACACATCATTTGTTGCAACTTTTACAAATATGTCTGTCAATTGCTGGTACAGGCAATGGTTCTATCATGGGTGTTCTTACCTGTATGCAAAGAATATGACTATACATCAAATTCATCATGCAGAATCACTGTGCTCTGATGTCAAATAGCAATTTTTCAGAATGACAAGTGACTTGATATGCTGTCAGACATTACAAAGAGCTTCTAGAATCACATTGCTCATTGGATTGGATTTAGTGGAAACCATTAGGGTGCTTAAAACAAATGTATGTCCACAGTGTGCCAGTATTGCTGTATAATTTGAACAATACCCACAATCCTGTTAAAGTCTACTCTGATGTCCTTCCAGTTGTCCATCCTTCTGGTTTTCATCATCATCACCATCATCATCATCATCTTCATCATCAACAATCCTCTTTTTTCCCATTTTTGTACATGAGGTTGGGGTATTGTGTTAACTGTTGAAATCTCTCTCGATTCAATGCCACACTCCTGCCTTCTTTGACCTGACTGTCACAGATCTTCTCTCACACAATCCATCCATCTCTTTGCTGGACATCCTCATTTCCTCTTACCTTCTTCCTGTCTGTCCCAAATCTTCTTCACCAGATTGGTC
Source organism: Protopterus annectens (assembly GCF_019279795.1). NCBI lineage: Eukaryota > Metazoa > Chordata > Ceratodontiformes > Protopteridae > Protopterus > Protopterus annectens. Next base: position 818,872,497 of record NC_056751.1, on the reverse strand, counting down.
TTCTTCTCTTCTGCATGTGTCCAAACCACTGTAATCTGTTCTCTTTGATCTTTTCTTCAATTAGAGGAGCTACTTTGCCTTCTGCTCTTATGTCCTCATTTCTTCATTTGTCCCACGGTGTGCATCCTACCACCCATGTCAGCCCCTTCATTTCCATCACCTCTAGCTTCCTAATCTGCTCTGCCTTTACTGCCCAGGTTTCTGTACCATACATTAATAGTTGTCTTGTACACCTTACTTTTCATCTTCTTTGGCATTCTTCTGTCAATCACTATACCTGAGACTCTACGCCAGTTGGCTGCAGTCCCTATGATTCTAACTTTGACCTCTTCATTCAGACTTCCCTTCTCCTCAACCGCTTCTCCCAGATTTGTAGCTATTAACATTTTTCAATATCTTCCCTTCTAACTCAATTCTCAGCTTCTTCTGATTCCCCATTTGCTGCCATTACCACTGTCTTATCTGTACTTAAGTTTCAGCACATGTGCCTTCAGTTTTACATTCCATTACCCTATTCTTTGCTGAAGTTCTTTCTCAGAGTCCACCTGTATTGCCACATTGTCTGCATACAGCAATTTTGTTGATCTGTCCCCTCCGACCTGTTTGCTAATATAGTCCATCACCAGCATGAACAGCAATGGGCTCAGAGCTGAGCCCTGGTGTACACCAGCTCCTACTGGGAGCCCCTCAGTAAGACCAAATACTGTTCATACTTGGGTCACTGGTTCCTTGTATAGAGTCTGCACTAATTCTACCAACATTTCTGGGAATTTAAACCACAGCAGTACTGCCCAAATCAACTTTTTTGGGACCATGCCATAAGCTTTCTCCAAGTCTAAGAATCCCCATTTGGACTCTTTCCTCATCTCTAGATTCTTCTCAACTATCTTTCTCACTACAAACATTGGGACAGTTCTACTGCATCCTGTTCTGAAACCAAATTGCTCATCTCCAATCTTACCTTCTACTACTCTGCATATCCATTTATCAATCACACTCTCCAGAACTTTCATGCAATGTGATAGGAGTTTGATGCTTCTGTACTGTGCACAGTTGTGGATGTCCCCTTTGTCCTTGTACACTGGCATGAGTATGCTTCTTCTCCAGTCATCTGGAATATGCCTTTATCTCCACATGGCTATGAGTACCCTCAGAAGCCATTTCTCCCCTATGTTACCCAGCATCTTTATCATATCTGCTGTGACCTCATCTGAACCTGCTGCTGTCTGTGACTTAATTTTCCTTAGTGCTATTCTTACTTCTTCTAGGGTGGGCTCCTCTTCTTCTCTCATCATAGGCTATGTCTGGGGCGGGTTCAGGCACCTAGGCAGTGTGACATCTCCCTGTGGTACATTTGGTTGGGGACACTTGGCTGAAATGACATTCAGCTGCAGAGAAATATGGCTGTTGTAAATTATCTGAAGGCAAAGAGAAGAATGCAGTGCCATGTCCAAACATCAATAACCAAATGCACAGGGGGAAAATAATATCCATGGCCCCCAAGGCAACATGAGACAATAGGCAGTATGGCAGGCATCAGCAGCAGGCTGACCAATGGGCATGTCAATGGCAGTAAAAATGCAATGCAAAATGGGCAGCGCCTTTATAACTGGTGTGTGCGAACCACTACACCTTTCACAGTATCTACAGAACATTACCTAAAATGCATACTGGAGCCTGTGTGTGACTACAGTAGCATGTAGGATATTCTCGATATTTATAGCACACTTCTACATGTTTTAGTTATGTAAGCATGTACTGTACACTGAGCACAATGATCATTATGTCTTCTTCCCCCATGTACTTAGTTATTAAAGCTGTGGGCAAGGCACTGTGCACTTCTCTTTGCTCACAGGCAATTCACAAAAAGCCGTATGTCTCTGCAGCTAAATGTCACTTCAGCCATGTGCCCAAAATGAACTGTACCACAGGGAAATGTCATGCTGCCTAGGTGCCTGAACCTATCTGGGGCAGTACAGCTTTTGTGGGATTTTTTTAATTCAGAAGCTGTTGTAAATACTCCTTCCATCTCCCTTTGATGTTCTGTGGACTGGTAAGCAGGTTGTTGCTGGCATCCCTTATGAAGGGTGTCTGACTATCTTCTTTACCTTTCTGTCTTTGCTTTGCAACCTGATATAGTTTCTTTGTCCACCTACTGAGTCACTTTCCAGAAACTGAGTGCCTCTGATGCCCTGTTCTTTGCTACTGCAACTCCTTTCTTAGCTTTTTTTGTTAGCCAACCAGTGTTCTTTCCTAGGCTGGTTGGTCTTTTCTAGCTGCCAGTGTTTTCCTGCACTCCTTCTTTTCATTTGATGACTTCCTGGACTTCTTCATTCAACCACCAGATTTCCTTATGTACCTTATTTCCATATCTGGCTCAGCCCTGTATCTGTTCTGTAGTCCTCACACATGCTGTTTTGAGGCTCTGCCATTCTTCTTCAACTTCACCTATTTCCTCCTCTCCTTGGGGTACTAGAGCCCTGAATAATTCAATGAACTGTTCTACTTTCTCTCCAGCCAACTTCCATGTCTTCAGTCTGGTCTCTGTTGACCTTAGAGCCTTCTCTGACCACTGGTTACAGCTGATTGTGGCAACCAGTGGTTTATGCTGTAGGCCAACTGTTTCACTGGGGATGACTTTGCAATCATTGATTTTACCCCAGTGCCCTTTCCTTACTAGGAGGAAGTCCACCTGAGTTGCATGTTGGCCACTCTTGTATGTGATCTTTTGACTGTCTCCATTTCTAAACTATGTGTTGAGTATTATCAAGCCATTTGCAAGACAGAAGTCTAGAATGGCCTCTCCTTCTTTATTCCTGTTGCTCCACCCATGTGGACCCAGGTAGTTCTCATAGCCTGTTCTGTCTGTACCAGTATGTGCAATTAAGTTACCCATTATCAACTCCAATTCATGTTGTCCTGCTTTATCTAGTAGTTCCTGCAACTATTATCTGAATGCATTCTTTTCCTCATTATCACAACCCTGCTGTGGGGCATAGGCTGAGATTATGAATACTGCCCTATCATAGGCTGAGATTATGAATACTGCCCTATCATTTCACTGGAGTCTAATTGTTATGAGTCTGTCACTATGATATCCCTCACTGCCTTCTGAAGCCTCTCTCGCACCACAATTCCCATGCCATTTCTAGCCTGGCCTCCTCGTGAGTAGTAGACTCTGGATCCCAAGCCAAGTGGCTGTGGTGCACTGTCCTTCCATCTTGTGTGTTGGATACATAGGATGTCCAGCCTACTCCATACCATCATGTCATCCACTTTCAAGCTGCATTCTGTCAGTTAGCCTACATTAAGTGCAGCAATTCTCAGTTCATGTTTGGCAGATTGATTGTTTTTTACATCCGGCTTTTGTTAAACACAGCTATCCCAGGTAACCCAGGCTGGGCAACTAGACACCAGCAGGCCAGTAGCTTATTGACCCAGGGCTGCTGGACTTTATGGCGGGTACATACTGGCCAATAGGGGCACATATACCCTTCTCACTCTTAGCATGGGTCCCTGGCATAGGTAGAAATAGTCCAGGTGACCCGTACCTCTCAACCTCTTAGAGCAAGAAATCTGGACAAAGATATCAAAAATGGGAGGACGAAGGCCCTGAAATAGGGACACTTTTTAAATATTGCTCCTACAAACTTAGAAAATTAATAGAATAACAGGTTTTGCTTTAGCATGAATTTTCTGAAGGGTATAAAGTCTAAAACTCAACTGTCTATCATTATTTTCTGAGCTCAACCTTCAGTAATTTGCCAGTAATTTGCCAGAAAACTATAATTTTATGAGAAACAGACCAAAAATATGAGGTAAAAATCTGGATATTCTGCAAAAATCTGTACAGTTGAGAGGTATGTCTGAGTCATCAATCCACTTATCACCAGCAAATTCCTATGAGATGCTGGCAACATTAGTCAACCTGAAGAATTCCAAAGACATGCATCTGGAGCATTTCTCCCCGGGCCTCTGCTGAAAACAGGCTCTGTGGAACCTAGTCGGACTTTCCCGGTCAACAAATGATAAATAAATAAAATAATAAATGACTGAATCACCTAGAGACATATTTTCTTGTCTGTTATTTCACAAGAACTGATATTCATTAAGCATTCCATGACCCACAATAATCAGGTCTCCCTGGATATCCAGAAAAAATCCTTATCTAGTCTTTACAGATAGCAATACAGCTCAGTAAATGTTTCTGTAGTTTTCTAAAATATATTAAGTTTGCAATCACCAGAGATTACTCAAGAGTCTATGTACATCTGGAGGCACCTAATATGGAATTATGATGCTTTATATATTAAAACGTCTCCCGTCTCCTCCTCCTCATCATCAGTGCAGCTATAACAGTCATTCGATAAATGTATACATGCACATGGTGATAATATCTTTTTTAGTGATACAGCTATGGTAAAGAGAGCCCATACATCAAAACTTTTAAATCAGTCATGTGGGTGCCTAAAGTATACATGTCCACATGCAAACATTATTAATGTTCAGAGGATCAGTGGTTCATAGGTACTTAATAGGCTACCGATCTATGACTATCTTAAGAATCCTAGCCTTGCATTCCTATGGTAATTATTAGTCCTTATATTTTGCAATATGATATCCAAAGGTTGGCCAAATAAGTATGTATTGTGGTAATTAGATATTTCTCCTATTGTTGAAGGTCAGTGGTGGTAAACCAGGGGTGATCTTATGGTTAGCTATCCATTTATCCAAATTCTATTTCAATAGAGAACGGGAAGTACTATGCTTTGTGTGGAGTGACAGATGATTCCATAGAAGTGGCATTCTCTGTGATGCATACCTATGTGTCCAACATTTTTATTCATTTCGCAAAAAAAGGGATTTAAGTCCCTTCAGTGGGTATTTCTGACACCATTGGTTGTGTGGATGTGTGACAAATTTCATAGTGTAGGATCTTATGAAGCTTAGGCAAGATGGTCTTTCCATTTGTGACAAGTGTTTGGACAGGTATACATTGAAAGGGGCATTATACTCATTGATGGACCTGAGTGGTCAGTATAGTGGAACAATTATGTCCATGGCTCTGGATGCCATACCTTTATATATCAGCTGTGGAATGGAAAAGTACTCCCTTACAACAGTGGATATGTGGTGATCAAAGGGCAGCTAATTGTTGACATAAGTTCACATACCTCAAACTACAGTCTCAATTTTCAGAGGGGTATTGCAAATGTTGTAGTCACAAGAGTAGTCATGCTTGCAGAAGGATACCATTACAGATTTCTTGACATTACATTTTACTCCCTGGTTTAGACACCAGCTATTTGCTTGGTACTGAACTTCTTGCAGAATCATTGTTTCCTCTGGGATGTTTATGATAGCACTGAGTTTGCAGTCATCTGCAAACTTGGTCAGCTACAAACCCTGCATTGACCTCTAAGAAGTAAATGCCAAAATCCAGTGGCCCAAGGACTGAACCCCACTAGCCACATGTCTTTTGGAGAAGGTAGGTAACCTTAAACACCACATAAGTACCCCAAAAAATAAAAAAACACAAAGCCAAATGAACCAAGTCCAGGAAAATTAAATAATACTCTTTAATAACACTCTGGCACCTCAGCTGAGATAGCCTCCAAAGAGTAAAATCATTAAAGCGCATTCCCATTTTATAACTCAGATAATATCAAGATGAATCAATTATACAATTATACAATCAATTAAAAAATCAATCAAACTAAAACTTTCCAATTGCAATCAGCATTCAGACCTATGGGGATAAAGTATTACATATTAAAATGAACAAAGATTCCTTATAAAGTAACTTCTTCTTAAGAAGCGAGTCTGTTATATATTTGGAATATATATTTTTTTCAAAAACAATAGCTTCCAAACCACAAGGGACAGAATTATGAAACCTACTAAAATTTTATGCAATAGGGTGATCTAGTTTATTATGTTTAATATTTCTAAGATGTTCTTGTTTTCCTAATTTAAGCTTTCTTGTCTTCTTCTTCTTTTGGCTGTTGCCATTAGGAGTCACCACAGTGGATCATCTGCTTCCATTTCTTCCTGTCCTCCGCATCTTGCTCTGTCACACCAACCTCATGCATGTCCTCTCTTACCACATCCATAAACCTTATCTTAGGCCATCCTCTTTTCCTCTTACCTGGCAGCTCTATCTTTAGCATCCTTTTCCCAATATACCTAGGATCCCTCCTCAGCACATGTGCAATCCAACACAATCTCGCCTCTCTGGCCTTGTATCCAAACCGTCCAACCAAAGCTGACCCTCTAATATACTGATTCCTAATCCTGTCCATCCTTGTCACACCCAGTGCAAATCTTAACATCTTTAACTCTGCCACCTCCAGTTCTGACTCCTGCCTTTTTGTCAATGCCACCATCTCCAGCCCATATAATATAGCTGTTCTCACTACCCTCTTGTAGACCTTCCCTTTCACTCTTACTGGTACCTGTCTGTCACAAATCACTCCTGAAACTCTTCTCCATGCACCCCACCTTGCCTGTACTCTCTTCTTCACCTCTCTTCCACGTTCACCATTAATTTGAATTGTTGATCCCAAATATTTAAAGTCATCCACCTTCCTCAACTCTACTCCCTACATACTCACCATTCCTCTATCCTCCCTCTCATTCATAAACATATATTCTTTTTAGTCCTGCTGACCTTCATTCCTCTCCTCTCTAGAGCATATCTACACCTCTCCAGGGTCTCCTCAACCTGGTCCCTACTCTCACTACAGATCACAATGTCATCTGCAAACATCATAGTCCATGGGGACTACTGTCTGATCTCGTCTGTCAACCTGTCCATCACAATTGCGAATAAGAAAGGGCTCAGATCTGATCCTTGATGTAATCCCAACTCCATCTTAAATGCATCCATCACTCCTACTGCAGACCTCACCACTGTCATACAATGTTTGTACATATCCTGTACCACTCTTAAATACTTCTCTGCCACTCCTGACTTCCTCATACAATAACACAACTCCTCTCTAGGCACCATGTCATATTTTTTATCTAAGTCTACAAAGATACAATGAAACTCTTTCTGACCTTCTCTATATTTCTCCATCAACAATCTCAGAGCAAAGATCGCATCTGTAGTGCTCTTTCCCAGCATGAAGCCATACTGCTGATCACTAATCATCACCTCCCTTCTTAACCTAGCTTCCACTACTCTTTCCCATAACTTCATGCTGTGATAGATCAATTTTGTCCCTTTGTAGTTACTGCCGCTCTGCACATCACCCTTATTCTTAAAAATTGGTACCAAAACAATTTTTCTCCACTCCTCAGGCATCCTCTCACTTTCCAAGATTTCATTAAATAATCTGGTTAAAACCTCCACTGCCATTTCTCCTAAACACCTCCATGCTTCCACAGGTATGTCATCTGGACCAATAACATTTCCGTTCTTCATCCTCTTCATAGCTATCCTTACTTCCTCCTTGCTAATCAATTGCACTTCCTCATTCACTTTATCCACATCATCCAACCTTCTCTCTCTCTCTGTCATTCTCTTCATTCATCAGCACCTCAATGTACTCTTTCCATCTGCTCAACACACTCTCCTCACTTGTGAGTATGTTTCCCTTATTATCCTTTATCACCCTTACCTGCTGCACATCTTCCCCAGCTCAGTCTCTCTGTCTAGCCAATCAGTACAGGTCCTTTTCTCCCCCCTTAGTGTCAAACCTTTCATACAACTCTTCATATGCCTTATCCTTAAGCTTCACCACCTCTCTCTTAGCCATACGCCTCATCTCCTTATACTTCTGTATACTTTCTTCATCTCTCTGACAATCCCACTTCTTCTTCGCCAACCTCTTTCTCTGTATACTCTCCTGTACTTCCTTATTCCACTACCATGTCTCCTTGTCTTTCTTCCTTCCTCTGTCCAAATGTCACACCAAGTACCTTTCTAGCTGTCTCCCTTACCAGCCTGTCTTAACTATTCCCTGAACTCCACCTTACAAGCACTCTTTTTCAACTTTGGACTATGTGGACAACAAAAAACTTTCTCTTGCTTTCACCAATGTAAAAAAGACCACAAGGACATCTTAAGGCATAAATGCCTCCAGTGTTACAATCATATCTATCAGTCACTTGATAAGAAATACCATTAATAGTTAAAAAAGAATTTACAATATATTGGTAAGAGCAGCAATTACCACAACAAAAAGTACCTACATTCATAGCAGTTTTAAATAGCATGTTAGAAGGAAGAGAAAAAGAATTTCTGCATGCCTTTCAGACTTCTGCCACATTTATAAGAAAGACAAGGAAAATTATTCAAAAACTTTCCTAATTCCTTAAACTTTAACAAACCCCCCCAGTAACCTACTCTTACTTCCTGAGTTTTTTTGTGAGCCAGTTTGCTATCCAACAAGTTAATAAGGGTTAACAGTTAGCTAGGAAAGCTTTTCTGCCATGAGTGAGTGTGGGTGGTGTTGAACACCTTTGCACGTTCTAAATAAGCAGTGTGCACTGATTTGCCTTCATCCATTGCCTCACTGACTTTTTTGAAGAAATCTGCCAGATTTAGTAGGCAAGACCTGCCCTTAATGAATCCAGATTGGATTGGGTCAAGATTCTGCAGGTTAACTATACTACTGTTTATTAAGTTCCATAAGTTCCATGGGTGGTGCAGTGGTGCAGAGGTTAACATCATCACCTCACAACAAGACATTATCTGGTTTGATTCTCGGCTGAGGTGTCTTTTGTGTGGAGCCTGCATGCTCTCCCTGTGTTCACATGAGTTTCCTCTGGGTACTCTGGTTTCCTCCCACATTCCACAGACATGCATCTGGAGTATTTCTCCCTGTACCTACTCTGAAAATAGGCTCTTTCCTAGTCAAACTAACAAACTAACAAATGTTAAATAAAAATAATCCCATAGCCTTACAGATGAGACTGGCCAGGCATATGGGTCTATAATTACCCAGTACATTGAAACCTCACTTTTGTGCAAGGGGATGACTATTGCTGTCCTCCATTCATTTGGCACAAAGCTAATACTGAATAACATCTGTAGAGAGTCTGGCAAATCATGTTTCAGGCAAGCTAGCAAGCAGCCTGGTATGTTATCCAGATCATGAGATGCAGCATTCCTGGCCTTATATAGTGCCTTGAAAACTTGTTCTTGGAAGATTTTAGGGATGGTGCAGATTGAGGTATTTTATCTAAGATTAATGGGAGAGAAGAGACAAGTGAAGTTAGAACTGAACAGCCAGTAGAATGGCTATGTCCTCTGGGTCTGAATATATGATATTATTTACTATTAGTTCTGCCAAGTGCTAGGCATTGTTTCTGAGTTTTCAAACATAGTTAAAGATTACTTTGTGGTTATCTTTCATCTGGACAGCTATTTTTACCACATATCTTGGGTTGGTTGATTTGATCAGGATCCAGAGTTTCTTGTTTAGTTAAGGAAGAGCATTTTTGGCCTTTTGAGAGTTATATTTATTTTTCATGCAATGATTTTCTTCTTTTATTATAGAGCCTGTTTCTATTAGAGTTCCATTATTTGAGTTTAGTTTTTGGATCTGGGATTCTATTTATTTCTGAAGGGAACAGATGCATATATGTAGCTATTTACATGTGCATAAAATTTGACAGTAAAGGGTTCTACATAAGCAGTGAATTTGTTGAGGTTGGGGAGCTTTTGAATTTATCCAGGTTATTATTCAGTTTTAGGAAATTAGCCTTTGCATAGTCTCTGAATACCTAGGTATTGGAGGATGATTCAGGGTTTAATCTTAGAATGAATATAACTGACTTGTGATCCAGTTTGACCAGGTACAAGGGTATAATTGGTGGCAAGCACAGCTGTCTTATATAGGTAAGGAGTAAGCCCAGGATTTTATCACCCCTCATTAGGGTACAGGCTAACTGATCCAGAAAGTATGTATGGATGAAATTCAGACATCTCTAGGCATACATGCTTGAGAATATATAACTTTTCCAGTTTATGTGGAGGATAGTTGAAGTCTCTTAAGTGAATGTCTTTTTCTTAATGCATAGGGATTCCATACTTGTTAGGTAGAAGGTATGGGCTAAGAGGGACATACAGACGGTCCAGTTATTAGCTAAGGTGTAATAAGAGAATTTTGTTTATACTAAGGTGAACATGATGGACATGATAATCAGAACTGCTTGAGTTGGTGGTAGCTCAGGTGGATGTAAAATATCCCACGACATCTATCAAAAACAGTATGGCTCCTTTATTTATAAAAAACACAAAGTTCGCAATAAACTTGTATGCATATTGAGAATATATACATTATTTATATAAACCATTTACATTCTTATTTTTAAACAATAAAAAGAAAAAGAAAATGTTCTCAGTTTTGGGATCCCCATTCAATTTTCCATAATCAAAATATTATCTTTTTTCAACATCATTGCTAAATTCCATTTTTCATTAAACAAAATTTCCTTAATTCTTTGGTTCCAAATTAACCATGTTATGCAAAATATTTTTTTTATCAATTTTTGTTGCATATTTTTCACATTTTCTTCCTGTTTCCTGTTTACCTGTTATAAACGGAGTGTTTTATGCTTGTATTTTATTACCTTAAGGTTCCTCTTTGTTTCTTTCGTTTGGTTTGCTTATTTTATTTTTCGTTTGTATTTTTCACATTTCCTTTATAATAACCATACTCTATCATATGCATATTTAACTCGCTTATATTTTCAATTCTGTCTAAATATTTCATATCAACTACTTTCTTCCATAAAGTTCATCTTCATCTACATCCCAAGAAAACATGTTCACTAGTCCCAAATTCTTTACAATACAGACATATTTTATCTTTTTTATCTTATTTGGCAAATTTTCTTTTACTGGAAGCTTTTATATGCTAAACCTCCATAAAAATCGTGACGTTCAACCATTTCGTCACATCTTCCCATTCTAGCTTGTATTGTTGCAGTTTTAACTCTTAATAATTCTCTCCATGTATACACACAAATATTTCTTCATAGCATTATCATACCATTTTCTTCCACCACCTTCAATTTTATTATTTTTTTATTTTCCCTGAGAAAATATTCTCTTGGCAATTATTTTTTCATAATTAGTCCATGGCCTCTTTATTATTCCAAATATGTAACCATTCCTCTTTATACTTAAATTTCAGTATTTGAAATAGTATCATTATGCTTTAAAACTTGTACTATTTTAAATAAGTGTAGTGATGTTGCATAGACTATAGGGTTAGTCAGTCTTAAACCTCCTTCTTCTCTATTAACACCTCTCTTTACTGGGATCAAGCTAGAGCCCCAAATAAATGAAAAATAATGTTATACATTTCCTTTTTGAACAAAACAGATATACTAAAAACACTTGCCAGATAGAAATTATTGTTAAATAATAGAATCAATCAATAACATTTCTTTTAAAGGACAACCTAAATGCCTTCCAAAATCTACACATATCATTCATATTTTCAGTTTTTTTCTTTCCATAACTGCAGTGTATTTCCCTGTTTTCCAAAACATACCCAAAGTACGTTTATATTTTTAAGCTAACCTTAGCACCTCCCAACATGCATTCACAACCTAATCCTTGACATTCTCTTTATTTATTTGTAATCCTATTACATTTAAATAATCTTGTAATACCTTTACTATTCTGCTCATACCTAAACTATTTTTTGCAGTTATAATAATATCATCTGCATAAGATAAAATTGGTACTACCCGCCCTGCATTAGATACGTAACTCATCTTCTCCATTTCTTTATTTATAAATGTAGATAACACATTAATTACTAAAGAAAATATTATACTGCTGAGGGACAACTTTGTCTTATGCCTTTCTGAACTACTATTTCTTTACTTATCCACCCATTAGCCAAAGTCCTTGCTATGTTGAATTTATATGCTGTTATAAATACCCTTCTGATAGCATTCCCTATATTATATGACATCAATATTTCCCATAAAACATTAGGCTGAACAGAATCAAATGCTTTGCTTACATCACCTACCATAATTCTAACTTGATTATTTCTATATAATACATAATCTACTAATTCTCAAATAATTAAAAGTAATTCCTGCTCTCTTTTCCTTTTATACCATATATATTTCTGTTTGTAACTTTAATTATTTTGCTTTCCATTCTTCTCTGTAAAATATTCATAAATATTCTATAGTTTGCATGATTCAAGACTATAGGTCTTCAATTCTGAAGGTCTTCATTGCAATTCATTACAACCCTTTTTCCATATAAATGGCATTACTCTACCACATAACTCTTTACTTAACCATGCATTTAACACCATTAAAAATACCATTTTTATGATCTTGTCATATGTTTATACATTACATATTCTATTCCATTGGGACCAGCTGCTGACACCAAATTAACTAGCTTTAATACATTTTCTAATTCCTCCATCACAATCGTTTTCCATCTCTTCACTGTCTACTTCTAAGAAAAAAGCTACTTTCCATTCATTATGAGTTTGCATACTTTGTCCTTTAAACATTTTTTCCATATAATTTTCTACTATTTCCATGATTTTGTCTTGTGTATTATACAGTATACCATTTTTATCCTTCATTTGCCTCATCATACTATTATTTTCCTTAATAATCTTATTCAAATAAGGCACTATTTCTTCTTTTATCCCATGCAAAAAGTATATTTGCTTATATAATAAATGTTTTATTTTGGCTTTATTCAAATTATAAACTTCCTGCTCTTTAACAAAAAAAAAAAAAAAAAAGCTTCATCATTTCCTTCCAGTCTAATGAACATCATATTACTTAACACCCTACACTTAATTTTTTTCTTGCCTTGTTTTTTCTTTTTCACATTGTATATAACATTTTTCCTTAAAGCACAATCACCATTGTGACCAATCCTTATAAAAGACTGCCAACTCAACTCTATATTATCTTGCTACAGTTCTAGTAAGTTATCCATTCCTATCTCCTCCCATTTAACTTCATTTATTGTTTTAATTCCTTTACCTATTTTTAAGTGTTCTTCATTCCCTTTTAACTGAATCCAGATAGCTCTGTGATCAGAAAAAAACAGCTGTCAAAATGTTTTCTTCTAGTGTTAATAATCTTAAAATAGGAAATAACATTGTTTCTGTTCTGTGTTCTCCTCTACTGTAAGTCCACACGGCTTTCTTCCAAATTTTTGGTTGCCCACACTTTTTAATATCTACTACTTTTTTCACAACATAATGTTTTTCTCTGGTGTTTTAAGTTGCAATCAAAATTACCTACCACAATTATTTCCATGTTTATAGCAACACATTGAAATACAATTTTAAACATATCTTCTGTGTCTCTCTTTTGGTCACATAAGCATAAATTGCAACAATTGTCAAAACCTGATCTTTTCCTCTTACATCAAGAATGCTAATTCTCCCCAGTGTAACCAAAACGTATCTAAGACTTTTATCTTGTCCTTGTATATAATAACTATCCCAGAACAAATCTCTTTCCCTAAATTCCATATCACATTATTTCCCCACCATATTTCAGTTTGACATCTTTCTTTTTTAGTTAAATGTCTAGAATCTTCCAAAATAGTAATGTCACTGTTCTGTTTACACCATTCTATAATAATTATCCTTCTTACCAAACTTTTTAAATTATTAACCTTTTGCTAAAATTTTACAAGTAGCAATGTGTTGCTTACTTATGTTATCACTTCCCTTTCTTTTTTTCTTTACTATGACCTTCTATCATTTTTTTTTCTTTCCTGTACACCTTTTCCAATATAACCCCTTTTTTGTTTAACTACATTCCATGTTATTTCTTGCATTTCACTTATATCCGAGCCGTCTTCTTTGGTTCCAGTCTTTTTACCATTATTAACTTCTTGCTTCACTTTGCTCACTTTCTGGGATATGTGTTTGTATCAAATCTATTTGTGTATCTATAACTTCTGATTCTACTTCTAAGTGTCTGCTGTCTTGTTTCTGATCGGTCTGTGTATCCATATTTTCTGACTCTTTTCATGCTCCATACCTAAATGCCTTGTTGCTTACATTCATAACATTTAAACTCACACATCTTCATATCACACCCTGTCTCTCCACATACATAACATTTTCGCTTTTCACAGTTACTAGTCAGATGATCAGATTTACCACAAAGAAAACAAGTTTGTGGGTGACCTAAATACCTGACCATACCTTTGTCCCCTTCCACATTTATAACGCTAGGAATAAGCACAATTTATTTTCATTTTCTACATTCAATATTACAAGGCAGTTCCATGCCCCAGTCCATAAACCTCTTTTATCATCCACTTTTGAAATTTCTAATACACTGTTGCATTTTTTCAATAAATGTACTTTTAAAGATTCTTTCTCTACTTCATTTTGAAATGATATATGAATCTTTTTTCTTGTCTCTCTGAAAAAATGCATTAAAACATGCTAGTTTGAAAAGAAACAGTCTTCCTTTTTTCATATTCTCCTATAAATTTCTTTGATCAATTGACCAGATTTAAAAATAATGTCACAGTAAGTCTCTTTATTTATATGTATAAAAGCTCTTTCCTCACTTGCTTTAGTTCGAAGAGGTGTAATTATTTGATCCCATACCTTGTATCTATCCAGTTCTGTATCTCCTTTGTTGATATTCTTACTTTGAACAACTTCTTCTTAATGGCAGATTCTTTCTTCTCTTCTTTTTTCTTTCAGCGCTCTTATCATCACTGTTTCTGCATATGACCTCTTCACTGTAGATTCTGCTCACTTACCATCTTCTTGCTTAATTCTGTCGATAATTTCACCACAGGAAATATCTTCATCATTTTCTGGATCACTCACATCTGCCAAGTCCATAAGTAAATCATCCTGCACCCCTCCTGAGTGGAGGGTTGTAACAACACACAAGTGTTGAATCCTCTTCCCCAAAGAGGTTCTGTTGAAAACATCTTCAGAATCCATAACTAATATAGCCTTCTTATCTCTCTGTGCCATTACACAACACTCCTGCAAAGCTTGACTGCCTTCGCATAGCTACCATTTAGAAACTTTCTTTTAAAGATTCATCTGACTTTACATCGTTGTTTTGATCTCTGGACATTATTAATTCTTTCATCATCTCCTTTTCTCACTCAAATCAAGCAATTCACTTTTTTCACGTAAATCTAATGTTTTACCATTCAATGGTGATGCCATACCTTCTTCCGGTTTCTCCGAGCTACCTCTGCGCTTGGACTGGAAATCAGAAATACTACCATGATTAGCGTGTTTGTAAGGAAAAGAGTAGGGGAAGTTCCTTGATACCCTGGCCAAATTTCCCTAATAGTATAAATATCACGTTAGGTCTCCCCTGAAAAGAGGCTACTAGCCAAGTGGGATTAACCTGGTCAACAAAAGGTAAATAAACAATTATACACCTATGGAGGAGTTTCAGGTTGTTATATTGTCTAGCAAGTTTGGAGGTGAGTTTTTTTTCAGACTCTAGAGACATCTCCACCTTTAGTGCAGTCATCTATGGCAATGGGCCTGTACAAGTAATAGTGTTGAACCAAGGTGCTGCTGGAGTACTTTTACTGGTCCTGTGACCTGGCTCAAGACTAGTAGCATGCAGTAATAACAATTACAGCAACACAGCTATGCCAGCTATTAGTAGTGCATATTTACATGTATGCTCCTTTTCCAGCATGCAGAGGTGTCATTTTTTTATGGCACAATCATGGTAGCGAATAACTATTTTTTTACATGTAGGTAATTCACTCAGCAGAAGTCAAAGTGAAAGTCAAGTCATAGTAAACTTTATTGTCATTTAGAACTACACACATGTAGCCTAAATGAAATTTCATGCATTAGCTCAATTTTTGAGATTACAAAGGAAAGTGAAACAACATATAAAAGTAGAGAAATAAATATAACTAACAAATACAATACTACTCCCAATACACACAAGAAACAGCAGAGACCAACACTCATATACAAAAAGAATACCCTCCCTAAGTTAAATTAACTATCCTATTTAAATTAATACAAAACATACTACAGACTGAACAATGCCTAAGTTATTTGTCTAATATTGCACTTGAGTGGGTTAAATAATACTGAGTATGCATATAATAAATAAATATTGCACATAGTTGAAATATAAGTAAGTATATAATGCACAAATAAATAAAAATTGACTTATTATGTGTCCAGACCTCTGGGACTAGTGCCTGAGTTCAGAAGTCTAATCACTGTAGGGTAGAAACTGTTATTGAATCATGTTGTCCTGCAGTGGATGCTGCAATATCTCCTGCCCAATGCCAGATGTTTAAACAGTCCATGGACAGGATGCATGCTGTCCTGTATTATTTTGTTGGCCTTTCAGATGCTTCTTACAGAATAAAGTTGTATTGATGGAAGACTAGAATCTATTACATTCTCTATAACCCTCACCACTCTTTGTAGCACCTTCCTTTCCATAACTATGCAGCTTCCAACCTACATTGTGAAGTTGCAGGTGAAGATGGTCTCTATTGCACCTCTATAGAAGGTGGAGAGAATAAGAGAAGGAAGCATAGCTTTTTTAGCTTTATTAAAAAGTGGAGGTTTTGGTATGCTTTCTTGACCAGCTGGCTGATGTTTCCCAACCACACAAGAGCCTCTGATATGTCTACACCCAGGAATTTCATACTCTTAACCATCTTCACACTCAAACCACTGATCCTGAGCACTGGGTGGTTTGTTCTCCTATTCCTGAAGTCGATGATTATCTATTTGGACTTGCTTACATTCAGGTCAAGGTTGTTCATCTCATACCAACTGATCAGAGATGCCACCCCCTCTCTGTACATCCTTTCATCCTCCTTTGTGATAAGCCCCACAACTGTGATGTCATCAGCAAACTTGATGATCTGGTTGGACCTGTGCTTAGCACAGACGTCATGGGTCATGATGGTGAATAACAGTGGGTTGGAAACAAATCCCTGTGGAACCCCAGTGTTAATTGTGATGCACTTTGATGTGTTCTTACCCAAACACACCCTCTGTGGTCTCTCAATCAGGAAGTCCAGGATCCAGTTACAGAGAAGTTTACTTTTTCC
This sequence comes from Protopterus annectens, assembly GCF_019279795.1. Taxonomy (NCBI): domain Eukaryota; kingdom Metazoa; phylum Chordata; order Ceratodontiformes; family Protopteridae; genus Protopterus; species Protopterus annectens. The sequence continues at coordinate 818,855,444 of NC_056751.1, read as the reverse complement.
TAAATGTGGCAGTTTTTCTATCAGCTGCCTTGGTCCAACTGTATTAAATGCAGAGCTGAACTCTATGAACAACATCCTCACATAGTTGTCTTTGCCGTCATAGGTTCATAGGTTGGTACTAGGCTATCCGCTATAGGGCCTATACAAGCCTAGCCATAACAATTCCCTGGCTATTACTTCCTTGGTCCCCTGTCTAACAGGGAGATTGACTTGATCCCTGGGGTGAATTTCCTGTCTCCCATCCAATCGTCAAGGTTCTTTTTGAAGAGGGCAAAAGAGGCACTCAGCTTGACATGTATGGGCAGTCTATTCCAGAGTATGGGGAGTCTCTCCAGCATGTTTTGTTCATTGTGATGATCAGGTTTAGATCCCTGTAGCGTGTGGCTCTGAGGGATCGAGATTTCTTTAAGTGCAGCATGTTCAGCAGCTCTGGGTTTGACATGGCCTTGTTTGTTAAGCAGAGATCACCTCTGAGCAGGCGATATGTGACAGAGTATACCTGGAGTTTTTTTAGATGGCCAACATAGGACATCTGCTTTAGGCTTGTGATTCTTTTAGTGAGGCATTTCTGTGGCCTTTCCAGTTGTTGCAGATGTCTTGTGAGGTACAAACCAAACTGGGCTTTGTACTCTATAATGGGTCCAATGAGGGATAAGTACAGTGGGACAATGACCTCCTTTTTTCTGGATGAAAAGCCCTTAATGATGAGGTGTGCCACATAGAAGGATTTCCTGACTGTTGTGGTGATGTGGTTATCAAAGGTGAGACCACTGTCTACTTGTGTCCCTAAGTCCCTTATCACAATTTTGGTGTTTAGTGTACTGCCACTTATGTGGTAATTCATGGGTACATGTTTTTTCCCAAAGGGGATAACTATACATTTCTTGGCATTGAGCTTGAGCCCATGGCTCTGGCACTAAGCATTTGTTTCTGTAAGGCCCTTTTGTAGAATATCCACATAATTTGGGAGTTCAGTAATGGCTCCCAGTTTGCAGTCATATGCGAACTTTGTTAGCCATAGTTCCTTAGTGCTGGCCTGTACTTAAGAGAAGTAGATGCCAAACAAGAGCGGTCCCAGGACTGAACCCTGAGGTACTCCACTTGTCACTTGTCTGGAGCTGGATTTTGAGTCAGCTACTTTTACAGTGTGGGTTCTGTCAGTAAGCCAGTTGGCAACCCATCGAGTGATGTGGGGATTAATGCCCAGCTTAGTAAGTTTATCTATGATTCCAGAGTGGAAGATGGTGTTGAAGACCTTGGTGAGGTCCAGATAGGCTGTGTGGACTGCCTTGCCCTCATCCACAGCTCTAGATACTAATTCAAAGAAGTCAGTCAGGTTGAGGAGACAAGATCGGCCCTTTACAAAACCAAACTGGGTGAGGTCCAGTGTTTGAAGTTTGCCAATTTCTTTGTTTATAAGTTCCATGATAATGTGTTCCATGGCTTTGCTGATCAGGCTCATCAGACTGATGAAACGGATAGTTCCTGGGATCCAAGGTGGATCCCGTCTTGTGGAGTGGAATAACTGTAGCTGTGCACCACTCATTGGGCATGAAGCCTAAGGTGAGGCTATGATTAAACATGACACTTAGGTGAGGTGCCAGTTCATTTTGTAGTTCATGTAGTACACAGCCCAGAATGTTGTCTGGTCCCATGCATGCTGTATTCTTAGCTTTGGAGAGTGCGTTTTTTACCTGTGTGGCCATGATTACTGGAATTTGGCAATCTTTTGGTATTGAGCTGGGCCATTTAGGGGGTGAGAGGGGAGGAAAGTTGGCACTGAATCAATCTGCCAGGATATTGGCAATATCCTTGGGATCAGTATATTGTATGCCATTCTGTTGTAGCTCAGAACAGATCTGAGCATTGCCATTTAGATTCTTGACATAACTATAGAATGCCTTGTGGTTGTCCTTGGAATCTTTGGCAATTTTATTTTTGTAACTAGCTTTAGAGGATTTTATGAGGGATCTCAGCTTCTTACTGAGGCTGGTAAGGGAGTATTTTGCATCCTGGGATTTTCCTCTTTTCTGCAACAGTTTCTTCCTTCTGTTGTATAGTTTGTTTATGGCAGGGGACCACCAGATTAGCTTCTTTTTTTTGGAGGAGAGCATCTTAGTTCTGTTTTGAATGGTACGATTCATGCATGAGTGGATGTGCTCGTACAGTGCCTTAGTGTAGGATTCAGCAGTCAAACTTTCAGTTCCCATCTGCATGGGTGTCATGAAGTTTGCCACTTCTGACTTGAGTCGCATGAAATTAGCTTTGGAGAAGTTTTTTTATGGAGATTTCCCTACTAGGGGGTGGGGGTGGGATGTGGATGTCAAGGGTGATTAGCTTATGGTCAGACCTGACCAACGAGGGGGTGACCAATGGCGTAGAGCATCGATCTCCCATGTTGGTAATGACCAGGTCTAGGATATTTGAGCCCCTGGCGGGACTATGAGTTGATCCAGGGCATTGAATTTTATGAATTCCAAGAACCATTGGGCTAAGGTATTGGTGCTCGTATAGTTTTCGCAATTAATGGCAGGGTAGTTGAAATCACCCAGTATTAGGGTGTTTGGTTGTATCTTAATATTTTCCAGTATGTTTAGAAAGGTGTAGTGAGAATTTTGGGGCATGGTGGGGGATCTGTAGCAATCTACAATTTGGATTGCAGTCTTACCTAATATTAGTTGTACCTGTAGAATTTCAGATGCATTATGTTGGGCAACTAGCCTGGAGGTGTGAATATCCTGCATGAATATGGACACTCCACCTTTAGTGTTTCGGTCCTGATTTGGTGGCTGAAAAGTGTGGTAAGAGTTGTAGCCTGGTATTGCAGGGGTGCTCTCTGGAGTCTTGAACCAGGTCTCAGTTACTGCACAGATATCGATGTTCTCCATTTTTAGAAGTGCCTCGAGATGCTCAAGGGAGAAGTGTAGTGCTACTGACATGGCATCAGCCGTGGAACGTTTATCTGTGTACGCAAACTGCAGAGGGTCAAAATCAGTTGGTAGGCATGATGAAAGATGCTTTTTGATCTGGCAAAATCATTTCATAACAGTGTATGTCAGAGCGACTGGTCTGTAGCCATTAGGGCCGGAGGGAGTGGTTTTCTTAAGTAGTTGGATGATGTTACTTTCCTTGTAGCATTTCTGTACTTTTGCCATGCCAAGAGAGGTGCTAAATATTTCCTTGAGCACTGTGCATAGTTTATCAGCACGGTCTTTTAACATCTTGTCCAGTATGTTGTCTGGGCCAGCAGCCTTCCTGGGCTCACTCGCCTTAGCTGTCTTCTTACCTCTTCTGTGCTGAGGCTAAGTACTGCATCCTTCTCATCAGTGGGTAGCTTTAATGCCAGCCTGTTGTTTCTTTCCTCAGATCTACCAAAGATGTTCAAACTGTCCAGGAATTTGATGCTGTCCTCACACTGTGCTGACCTGGTTTTGTAGTCAGTGATTTCCTGTATGCTTTGCCACAGTCTCCTTGCATCCTTCATGTCTTCAAAGTGGCTCTGTACCTTTCTGCCATTCTTCCTCTTAGCCTCCTTTATACCCCTCCTCAGATTACCTCTTGCTATACTTAGGGCTGTTTTGTCTTTAGCCCTGTAAGCTGTGTTTCTCTCCTTCATTAGCTCATATACTTTAGGGGAGAGCCATGGATTATGGTTAGCTCTAATAGCGATACTCTTGGTATTTTTTACTCCATCAACAGAGTTTGAAATGTATGCCATTACTACCTCAGTCTTCTCTTTTGGCTGTTCCCATTAGGGGTTGCCACAGTGGATCATCTGTTTCCATTTCTTCCTGTCCTCTGTATCTTGCTGTGTCACACCAGCCACATGCGTGTCCTCTCTCACCACATCCATAAACCTTATCTTAGGCCTTCCTCCTTTCCTCTTACCTGGCAGCTCCACCCTTAGCATCCTGTTCCCAATATACCCAGCATCCCCCCTCAGCACATGGTCAAACCAATGCAATCTCGCCTCTCTGACTTTGTCTCCAAACCGTCCAATCTGAGCTGACCCTCTAATATACTGATTCCTAATCCTGTCTATCCTTGTCACACCCAGTGCAAATCTTAACATCTTTAACTTTGCCATTTCCAGCTCTGATTCCTTCCTTTTTGCCAATGCCACCATCTCCAACCCATACAACATTGCTGGTCTCACTACCCTCTTGTAGACCTTCCCTTTCACTCTTACTGGTACCCGTCTGTCACAAATCACTCTTGACACTCTTCTCCACCTATTCCACCCTGCCTGTACTCTCTTGTTCACCCCTCTTCCACACTCCTCATTACTCTGAACTGTTGATCCCAAGTACTTAAACTCATCCACCTTCGCCAACTCTACTCCCTGCATCCTCACCATTCCTCTATCCTCCCTCTCATTCACACACATATATTCTGTCTTAGTCTTGCTGACCTTCATCTTCTCCTCTCTAGAGTATATCTCCACCTCTCCAGGGTCTCCTCAACCTGGTCCCTACTCTCACTACAGATCACAATGTCATCTGCAAACATCATAGTCCATGGGGCCTCCTGTTTGATCTCGTCTGTCAACCTGTCTGTCACCACTGCAAATAAGAAAGGGCTCAGAGCTGATCCTTGATGTAATCCCACCTCCACCTTAAATGCATCTGTCACTCCCACTGGAGACTTCACCACTGTCACACTACCCTCGTACATATCCTGTACTACTCTTACATACTTCTCTGCCACTCCTGACTTCCTCATACAATACCACAGCTCCTTTCTAGGCACCCTATAATATGCTTTCTCCAAGTCCACAAAGACACAATGCAACTCCTTCTGACACTCTTGCATCTGTAGTGCTCTTTCCCGGCATGAAACCATACTGCTGATCACTAATCATCACCTCCCTTCTTAACCTAGCTTCCAATACCCTTTCCCATAACTTCAAACTGTAACTGTTCAGTTTTATCCCTCTCTAGTTACTACAGCTCTGCACATCACCCTTATTCTTAAAAATAGGTACCAAAACACTTTTTCTCCACTCCCTAGGCATCCTCTGACTTTTCAAGATTTCATTAAACAATCTGGTTAAAAACTCCACTGCCATTTCTCCTAAGCACCTCCATGCTTCCACAGGTATGTCATCTGGACCAACAGCCTTTCCATTCTTCATCCTCTTCATAGCTATCCTTACTTCCTCCTTGCTAATCTGTTTCACTTCCTGATTCTCTATCCCCAGATCATCCAAACTTCTCTGTCTATCATTCTCTTCATTCATCAGCCCCTCAAAGTACTCTTTCCATCTGCTCAACACACTCTTCTTGCTTGTGAGTACATTTTCCTCACTATCCTTTATCACCCTTACCTGCTGCACATCTTTCCCAGCTTGGTCCGCTTGTCTAGCCAATCGGTACAGGTCCTTTTCTCCCTCTTTAGTGACCAACCTTTCATACAACTCTCTATACGCCTTATCCTTAGCCTTCACCACCTCTCTCTTTGCCATGCTCCTCATCTCCTTATACTCCTGTCTACTTTCTTCATCTCTCTGACAACATTCATCATTACACCATCAATTTCCAGCTTGTTAAACATCACTCTATCCGACACTCTTTTAACCTCCAAAACACTCTTGGCATACTGTTCCTTCAGGATAACCCCTACTCCATTTCTCCTCCCATTCACACCATGACCGAACAATTTTAACCAACCTCCTATACACCTGGCCTTACTCCCCTTCCATCTAGTCTCTTGTACACACAATATATTAACCTTCCTTCTCTCCATCATATCAGCTAGCTCTCTTCCTATACCAGTCATACTGCTAACATTCAAAGTTCCTACCCTCACTACTACACTGCTAACCTTCCTCCTCTCTTTTTGATTTTGGGTATGCCTTCCCCCTCTTCTTCTCCTTCAGTGAACAGTAGCCCAATTTCTGCTAGCACCCTGCAGGCTAACAGTATTGATGTTGGTCGTTGTTAACCCGGGCCTCGACTGATCCGCTATGGAAATCTGTATTGTTGTCCACATATGTTATTTGGCAGAGGTTTTACACTGGATGCCCTTCCTGATGTAACCCTCCCCATTTATCTGGGTTTGGGACTAGCACGAGGAAACATCACTACCTCAGTGTATTCATCAATGTTCAGATGCTGATTCACTGTAGCTGCTTCCTTGAACATATCCCAGTTGGTTCTTTCAAAGCAGTCTTGGAGGGCCTCCATAGCCCCCTCAGGCCATACCCTGATTTGGTTCATTGTGGTTCTCTCTCTAACCAGTCCAGGTTTGTAAGCTGGTGATAGCAAGATGGTATAATGGTCAGAGTTTTCAATTCATGGAAGTTGCACTACCTTATAAGCTTTCTTTAAGTTTATGTACACGCTGTCCAGGATATTATCTTCCCTTGTAGGAACGTCCACATACTGATGGTAGTATGGGATTATTTCTTTCAGATCTGATTTATTAAAGTTACCAGCTGCCACGTGTAGAAAGTCAGGATATTTTATTTACTCTGCAGCTCAACCATGTGTGGGTGCAAAATTACACAAAAATTTCAGTGTAGCTTGAAGTAAGTTTTTGGATTCTCACCCCGTGTTTCTAAGTGTCAAAAGCTGACCTAATTTAGCTTTTCCTCTGCTGTTTCTCTATCAGTTACAGAAGTTATTACTTTGTGATATTATTTTTTATAACATGGATTGCAAAATGCATATACAACATGTAGGTTTAGAAACAGCATGCAGCATGTTGCATGTACTGAAAGCACTGAATCCTTCCCCCCAACAATGACTCCATGTGAGTATCTTCAGACAACTCTCCATTAAAGAAGAAATTGCACAGCTTATTGTTATGCTGCATTTGGTTATTCTATGTACCACCTGTATAACTCATGCAAATATTCATTGTGTTGCCATACTAGTCGCTCTGCATTACTAAACAGTACTGATGCATGTATGATCATCTGCATGCAATCTGTTGTACCCTGACTTCCTGATGCATGTATGATCATCGGCAGGCAATCTGTTGTACCCTGACTACCTGATGCATGTATGATCATCGGCATGCAATCTGTTGTACCCTGACTACCTGATGCATGTATGATCATCGGCATGCAATCTGTTGTATCCCGACTACCTGATGCATGTATGGTCATCTGCATACAATCTGTTGTATCCCAATTACCTGATGCATGTATGATCATCAGCATGCAATCTGTTGTACCCTGACTACCTGATGCATGTATGATCATCTGCATGCAATCTGTTGTACCCTGACTACCTGATGCATGTATGATCATCGGCATGCAATCTGTTGTATCCCGACTACCTGATGCATGTATGGTCATCTGCATACAATCTGTTGTACCCTGACTACCTGATGCATGTATGATCATCTGCATGCAGTCTGTTGTACCCTGACTACCTGATGCATGTATGATCATCAGCATGCAATCTGTTGTATCCAAAATACCTGATGCATGTATGGTCATCTGCATGCAATCTGTTGTACCCTGGCTATCTGATGTATGTATGGTCAATGCTTTTCCAGAGATAGTCTTCATCTGTCACCCCTGGGATTTCAGTTACTGGCTAAGGCTCTTGCCATCTTTATACTGCCTTTTTAGGCAATGTCACAAGCACAAAATTCCTGATGTAAAAATACCCTCTAAAAGTGACATCAAGGTAATGCTGCTGAATGCTAGGAGTCTAAACAAGAAAATGCACTCACTGGAAGCAGTCCTTACCCTGGAAGATGCTGACATTTGTGCAATCACTGAGACTTGGTTTAAGGTTGTGGAGAGCACGCCACCTATACCAGGTTACATTTCCTTCCACATATTCAGACCGCAGACTGAAGGCATGAGAACTAAAGGAGGTGGTTTATCAATATTCATTAAAGATAAATACATCTCTAGATTGGTTAAGCAGTATGATTCCCTTGAATTACTTCAAATGCAATTGACTATAGGTGACAACTCTCTTCAGGTCATTGCCAGCTATAGGACCCCCACCATGAATCAAGACATCCACTAGGCCTACTTGGGTCTACTTGAGTCAATCAAGATACAACCAATCACCCTGGTTTTGGGTGACCTTAATTACCCATCCATAGACTGGGTAAATTATATGTGTTTTAACTCACTTACCCAAAGATTTCTGGACTTCATTAACTCCAATGTCCTGAACCAGCTGACTGACACACCCTCAAGAGGCTCAAATATCCTGGACCTGGTGCTCACCAACATGGGGGACCACTGCACCATCCCCAGTTTGTGGCAACCCTAGTGAGATCTGACCACAAATCAATCTTGGTAGGAGTACTATAGGATAACTATAGCATAAGTCACCCCTCTTAGCAACAACTAGACAAAAAAAAATTCTCCAAGGCCAATTACAGCCTCTTACGCGACTGCATAAATAACTTCATAACCACTTCCCCCACTGATGGAACAGACACCTATGCTGAGTTATACACTAATGCTTTATACAAGCACCTGTACAATTGTATTGGCAAATCTGGTACTCAAGCTTTGGTTGAATACAGTGCCTAATGGTGCTGCAAGTTCATGCCTGAGTTCATGTAGGATGCACCCTGGGATATTATTGGGTCCCATGGAGGCTGTATTTTATGCCTTTAAGAGGGCAGTGATGAGGGCTGTTATTGTGGGAGATGGTGACTTCGAAAGTGACTGTTTTATGGTCAGATATCACCAGGGAGGATGATACTGTAGGGATGCTGCAGTGGTTGCTCATGTTGTTTAATATCAAGTCCAAGATATTTCCACCTCTTGTGGGGATATCAATTGGCTGTTCCAAGGTGTTTGCACTGACAAATTCTATGAATCTCTGGCCAGTAGTGTGCTGGCATGAGTAGTTCTTGCAATCTATGTTTGGGTAGTTAAAGTCACCCAGGATCAGGGTAAAGGGTTCAATCCTGATAGAGTCGATCAGGTCCATATAGGCAGAATGGGCATCTTGAGTCAGATTTGGGGGCCGATAGCTATCTATGTTTGAATAGAGGTCTTGTCAATGGTTAACTGCACCTGGAGTTTCTCCTGTGTGTCATACTATATGACCAGCCTGGAGGTGTGTATGTCTTTGATATATATTGACAACCTACTTCCTTTGGCTTTACTGTCCACAGTTTGGGGTCTGGATGTATGATTGGATAAGTAACCGGGTAAGGCTGGAGTGCTCTCTGCAGCTTTGAACCTTGTTTCTGTGACTACACAGATGTCAGCGTTTTTCAGGGTGAAGAATTCTTGCAATGAGTGCAGTTCATGTTTAGACTCCTAGCATATAGCAGGATGACCTTTAAGTTGTGTTTTGTTGACATTTTTATGTTGGCAGTCTTAACCTCATCATTTTTCCTAAAAAAGGAACCATGGGGGAGGCAAGAACTTTTGCCAGAAGCCTGAAGCCCAGGTGAGACAGATTCAGGCCATCTCTGGAAAAGCATCGTAGTCTGTTGATCATATCTTCTCAGGCTGTCTGGTACAGGTTCCCCCTGGAATGGCACCAGAAACTAAGCCAATTGTTAAAGTCAATCATTTCTTATTTGTATTGAGGCATAATTTTGGGTGATGGCAGAATGCTGCTTAAGGCTAGGAACATACCTGCCTGGGACACATAATCAGTGCGCTCAATCATGTCTCTCTGCATATAGTCCAGGGAGTATGTCTAAAGTCATTCACGCCAACATGGAGTATGACAGAGTCATAACAGCACCTGCTGTTGACAGACTTCAGTGTGTATGTGATATGACAAATTCTGGCACCTGACAGACAACTAACTATGACTTTCTCCTTATCCAGCCTGGTGAGAGGCATATCTGTGTGTCTCTCAATGGAGTCTCCTATTACTAATGTGTAGGGTTTATGTTGAAGCCTTAGTGGCTGCGAGACACAGGTGTATGGACTATGTATGGTATGTGTTGTGGAGAGCTGTGGAGATCACATGTGTTTTTGTCTCGGAGGTCTCCTTTATTTGGGTATGTTTATGTTGAGGACCTCCACATATGTGGGTGTGTGCTGTGTAGGTGTGGGTGGTGTTTGAGGTGTAGTGATTGTGTTGACAACGTTTTTGGTGCCAGATATACTGGCTTGAGATGGAGAGAGCATGGACTCTAGGTTGCTAATGTAATTGCATGTCTCACAAATTGTGTTCCTAGCTGGTGGTAGTAGATGGCTGTCTGTGTGCATGAAGCAATTGCTACACTGTGTCAGGATGTCCAGAGTGGCAGGAGAAACTGTAGGACATTGTCCATCCATATTTATCAGAATCTGAGGGAGAAAGGCCAGGGAGACCTAGGCTTAAAGCCCAAGTGCTTACACTAAATGAGGCATACAATAACACTTACAATTTAGAGAGGCTATAAATAAGCAGTAATAAATGCAACAGAAAAGATGCAGTTGAACACTTTAGAGAACAAGCAGCAAGTAGCAAGTAAAAGCAAGATGAGCAGGAAAATGCAGGATGTATTGCCACTATGTTGCTGATAGCCACATACATACTGTGTTGATAGATGTTGGGGTATCATATGGTAGTTAGTGAAGGATAGTGTTGGCCAGTTTGGATGTGTAGGGTGTGTACATAGTGGAGAGCAATGTATGTGGTCCTATGACATGTTCCCCTCTTCTTGTGTTTCAGAAACAATGTACAGATGGAGGCACCCACCTTTTTCTGCTGCCAAAAATGAAGTGATCCTGGATGGCCTCAGACTGCATCACAACATCCTGCTTTCCAGGAGTTGCCAGAATCGGGAGCAACATGCTGCACTGTGAGCTGACCTCATCACATCAGTAAGCCAAGTAGGGCTACAGGAAACAATCTACGAGCAGGCCTGACACTGTGTGACCAATATGATAAATGTTGCATGGCAAAGGGCCACTGCTGTGGCCAGGGACTCTGCTGCCACCAGTGGAGGGCCTGCTGCGGAACAGCCACTCTCGGCCACATAGGAGTTGCTCGCGAACCTGGGATCATCCACCAGATCCCAAGCATCCATCACCCCATATGTCATGGAGGTGGGTGGCACAGCTTCCACAGCAGAGGAGTGTCTAGGTAAGCCTCCTGTGTTCATCACTGTAATATTGTAGCAGTCATTGTGGCAAACTCTGCATACCAGTACATGGATGTCATGTCAATCTGCATTAGGGGGGGGTGTTTGTAATGCACATTTGTGCACACATACTAAGAATGTCAGCAATGTAGGCAGTATTGCAGTTCCTACTGAACATGTTTATATACACACAAATTGTCCTGTAACAATGCCACATTTATGTTTGCTGACAATACCTCTCCCTCACATTTCCATAGGTACATCTTGTGTGGCCGGAGTCCAAAATCCTGTTGCTGGTGAGTGTGAAACTGTTTTGGTATGGCTCACATACACTCTAAGATTGTTAAGGGCTGCCAGTTTGCCTTGGACAGAGTTGTTATGCTTAGCCAGAGTACAATACCTGTATGTACAGTTTTGGAGAAGTTCACTGCAGTGCATTGAATTGGTATTCATAGTAGTGTATTTGCAGGAGCTGTAACATATTTGCACTTATTTTTGTGAAGGTCTATGCAGTCTGCTATACAGGGTGCAATTGTATGGTGGAGACAGGTGCACTCTGTTTTAGGTGTAGATCCATCACATACATTGACATATCGCTTATCTCACAGGTGTATAGTACTGGCAACATTAACCACATGTAGCTGCAGTGCATGCTATTAAGGGCCTGTCTTGTCTGAATATGTTGTAGTCTGCTTGTGTGTTGTACATGGGATCAGAAATAAGATATGGTATGTATAATGCAGTTGTGGCACCTCACCTGTATGTCTGTTTGTGGATCAGCAGACATGATAGTACAGGTATTAATGTAGGTATGTTGTCTTCCTCCTCACAGGTGACTGTGGGGGTTGAAGTGTGTCCCCTCGCAAACTGATGTCAGTGTCTCGTCAGACTCTGATGATGGTGGCCATAGTAAGGCACAGATGGGGTTGTTGGGGGCAGAATCTGTCCCATGGTTTGACATACCACTTCCTCCCCAAATATCCCCGCACATAGTCAGTATGCTCACACATACCCAATCCCCTTCAGCCAAGATATTGGACAGTCAGAATTTGGTGGCATAGAACTGCAGAATGTGGCAACTATGGCATCAGTGACTGTAGACACTAGCCATAGCCAGAGAGCTGGTGAGGTCCCACCCAGGTAGATTGGCAGGGGTGTTCAAAGGAGGACTGCTGCCCATCCACCATCTGTCACAGGTGTCACAGCACAAGTCACTTGACACATGTTTCAGTCCATCATGGAGGCATAGACATATTCCGAATGCAACACCAAACAGATGCTCAGTATCATAGATGCATCACTGCCTGGCATCCGTGACTCCACCCACAATATTGGTGACACCATGCATCATTTCACTGATGTAGTGGACAGACGGTGGGGTGAGACATTGTCAGTCTTTGACTGCACATTGTCTCTGCTAGAACATGTGGTTGGAGTAGGGCATCAGACACATGGCCATACACACTCATGCTCCCATAGTGGCAGTGCTTCCAGCACTATAGAAGTGAGGGTTCTGTCCACACCATGTGGCAGGTTATGGGCACATGGTCCTGGGAAGTCCCATGAGGGACATGGGCCCAGCAGATGCCAGTCACCATCAGTGACTAGTACCACATCTGACACTGGGCATGGTGGTGCCAGTGCCACACCTGGCAGAGCCAATACCTGTGTTTGTGGGTGGTCTGCCATGTACAGTCCACTGCAGTCCAACACATACCTACATATAGGGCTAGCACATGGCTTGACAGTGTACACACACACACACTCATACATCGGTGTCACATGCAGGCCCCTAACAGACACACATGGCACCTCTCCATGGCCCAGCTAACCACCACCACCCCTTCCTGACTCCCACACATGATATCAACTGTTTGGCACAGCCTAGTCCTCAGGCACCCCCACACCACACCCTGTGCATGTGATGATACCTGTGCCACATCCCTACCATCCATAACATCGATGAAGGGACATGCAAATATGTGCCTGATGCACAGGGTGACTATAGTACATTATATGACATTGTTTACTGTGGTTCTATTATGCTATAACAGGTGCTGTCTGCTGGCATGTGTCATGAGTACACATTAATGTGTTTGTTCCTTTGGTGCATGATGTTAGATTGGTGGAGGTGTCA
>NC_056751.1:818742288-818839788 GCF_019279795.1 Protopterus annectens | reverse complement strand
ACATAATATCATAGTCATACCTAGGGTGTGTACAGATTGTAATAGACTGCAGGGTTTTTCATCATATCTCTGGTACATATTACATAGCATTGTGATTTCCTGGTACATAGTGGCAAATCATCATTACAGATTGATGTTAGGTACTAATGAGAGACATTTCAGTTGCTGACTGCATACACAGCAGGGAACCCAATCTACTGCATGACCTGTTATTGTCTGCACTTTCTACATTTGCCTGGCCAGTACTTAATCCTTCTCCTTATATGTGGGTCTTTGTCCCGCTCCTGTTCATGGCTGTGTCCATATTTCATGTTCTAAGTAGTTGTAGGTATGCTGTGACTGGAATACATGATGTAACAGCACATACAGGATTACAGACTTCACACATCTGGTTGTACATGTTCAGCAGGATGTCCAGCATTCCACCTCACATGTCTGCTCTGCTCCTCAGATGTTTTTGTGATAATATACTACTACATGCTGCCCACTGAGTTGTTGTAGGTACTGACACAGTTACTTGAAGGCTTTTACATCCTGCTGCTACTCTGACTTCTTCCAAGCTGCTATTATACTAAACACAAGCTAGGTTACTCAGAGCATGTGTAATGTCCATAGCCATTGCCCCCTGTCCATCCATTGTCTCTGGCTTTGCCCATCTTTCTTGCAGTGACAAATAGTGACATATTGACAGTCTTTTTGACTGCTGCCACAGGAGTACCTCACATGTAAAATTGTAGGTGCAGCCAGCTTCGAACCATGGACACCATCAGCCATGCAAATTTACTTAGCCCACTGAGCCACACCAGCCACCAGAAAGTGAAGTGTAAGTCCTGACACTATCAACAGCAGTCATGCATTTTGACCCCTGCATATTGGGGAAATAGAACATGCTGCCAGGTTGTTTGGGACAGCCCTGGGATTGTGTAGTCTGCTGCTATAACCTTACAAACATACTGTTACTGCAGTTGTATGGGAACATGGGTGTGTTGGGGTAAGAGACTCTAGCATTGACAGTCATGCATCTGTCCTATGACCCTACTGTTTGTCATTTCCCTCACATAGTGCAGTGGGTTTTGATGACTTGTGGCCTACTACATTTTATGGGGCAGCCAGTGTTGGACAGGGAGTTCCTGTTGTTCCACATGGCTGTTAGTTCTCTGCAGGTTGTCCAGTAGCCCACACTATTCCCTTGCAAACATGCAGCAGGTCCATATATATGCTACCATAGGTCTAGTACCCCATACATTTGTTGTAAAGAAGAGTTACTACCCTTGTGCCTGCAGTAGTTGAGATAACAGTGTTTCAGGGCTACCTCTGTCAGATGCATGCAGTACACAGCCAGTACATGGTAAGGTACAGGTTGTGTGGTGTGGCTGGCATCCTTTTTATTATGTATGTGAGTCAGAGTGAGGTGTCAGTCCCTAGGACCCTAGGTTGTCAGTGCATGTGCTATGTATTGCCTCTTTGCCAAGGCCAGGGCATACTGGGCATGCCCATGTCTGCCTACAGGGACAGGCTCGGGGGGGGGGTTCCTCCTCAAAGTCACCCTGTGGCTATGTGGACCTTGGCACTGGTGGGAGGCTGTGTGCCCCTTACCTGTGATGATCCTGCTGCAGCTGTTTCTACAGGATCATATTGTGTAATATGGCACATACTGTGAACATCTGTTCACATGTGGCTAGAAAGTACTGCAGGACTACACCAGATATAACGAGGCAGTGGAACCGTGACTTGAGCAGCCCAAACACACTCTCTATGATGTTCCTAGTTTATGCGTGTGTCTCATTATAGCATTCTTCAGTAGGTGTGTGTGCATTTCTGATAGGTGTCATCATCCGCAGTTCCAGTGCATAGCCAGCATCCCCCAGTAGATGGCCATACAGGATGCCCCCCCCCGGCATATGTCTAGTACACATCAAGGCACCACCCAGTGAGGAGGATAGAATCTACATCAACCACTGCCAGGTCTTGTGCAATGCCCAGGGCATTATCATGAATCTGTGTGCTGGTAGCCCTGGCAGTTATCATGACTCCCATATCTGGCACACATCATAGCTGTAGCAGTGGTTTGCTAGGGGAAACATCACACATGGCCATTTAGTGGGGGATGCTGGCTACGCACTTGAACCGTGGATGATGACACCCATCAGAAATGCATACACACCCACCAAAGAACACCATAATGAGGCACACACACACAAACTAGGAACACACCTGCCTTTCCCATGTGTTTGGACTGCTGAAGCCACAGCTCCAGTGCCTTGATATATCTGGTGGAGCCCTGCAGTACACTCCAGCTACATGTGCACACATGTTCACAGTATGTGCCATGCTGCACAATATGATCCTGTGAAAACAGCTGCAGCAGGATCAGCAAAGAGAAGGGATACACAGCCCCCCACCAGTGCCTAGGTCACCACAGCCACACCCACAGGGAGACTTCAAGGAGGAAACCGCTGAGGTTGTCCATGAAGGCAGATGTAGACATGCTCAGGATGCCCTGGCCTTGGCCTACAGACAATGCATAGCATATGCACTGACAACCTAGGGCCCTAGGGACTGGCACCTTACTCCAACTTGCATACATATTAGTAAAAAGGATGCCAGCCAGCCGCACAACCTGCACCTCACCATGTATTGGCTGTGGACTGCATGCATCAGACAGAGTCAGCCCCAAACTACAGGTCTGTCAACTGCTGCATTCACAAGGAAAGTCACACACCTATTCACCACTTGTAAGGGTACTAGAATATGGTAGCATATGTATGGACCTGCCGCATGTATGCTGGGGACAATAGTGGGGTACTGGGCTACTTTTGAGGATCTAACAGCCACATGAGACATCAGATACTCTCTCCAATAGTATTTGCTCCATAATATGCACTAGGCCACATGGCTGAAAAGTCCACTGCATTATTCAATGGAGATGGCTAACAGTAGGGTATAACAACAGTAGCACAACTATCTATGCCAGCAGAGCTGGGTCTGGTCATCCCCCACCCCCAACTCATCAGTGTACTCATACAGCTGCTGTAGCAGTATATCTGCAATGATATATCAGCAGACCACCCAATTCCAGGGCTGTGACATAGAAACCTGCCACATGTTCTATGTCTCATGTAAGACCAGGGTGACAGGGTATGTCTGTATGCTGTTGAGTGTGTGATGAATGTCACACCCCCGTCTGACAGCCTTTGTGGTTCAGTAAGCTAGGGACATTAGTATGGGTGATGGTGTTGATGGTTTGAATCAAGCAGTAGCCACATCTTTTGCATGTGAGGTAGTCGTATGGTAGTGTTCCCACAGACTGTCATGGCCCTCACTCTGTTACTGCATGAAAGCTGGACAAATCCAGAGAGAATGAGGGGGTAAAGGGTCAAAACTAGAGACAGACATTCAGATGTTCTGACTCATCTAGATGGTGGCTACTATAAAAGCAGGTTGCATCAGTACAGAATATCCGAAGAATATACATTTTCTACAATTGTTAAGCATATGGTTGGGTTTGTTTGTTCTGATTTTTGTTTCCCACCCTCCCTCTCTCTTGGTATCCTGTTTTTATACTTGGTGGCTTTGCAGTTGCCCACCCCTACTGTAAATTTGATCTGGGACACTCCTTCCTGTCTAGTGTCATTATCTCATTCTACCTATTCCAGGGAGAACATTTGAGAAGGCCAACCCAGTTAGCTTCTGCTCCTCCTTTCCCCTTTCCACTTTACAAACAAACAAAAAAAAAATTTTTCTAAGCTTGTTACCTGCCTTTCCTATAAGTTGTCTAGTCCAAATACAGATTTGCTGTATCCAGGACTGTTTGTAAGCTTCTGAGCCCCCACGCCTTTCTATGTTGGAGGTAAGCCTTCTAGCTTAATTTTGTTTCTTAGAACTAGCCAGTTTTCTAGTTTCAACACTCAAATCTGTTTCTTTGAGCTCAGCACTTGTTCAGAACTCATTGTAAGCACTAAATAAGCTACAAATTACTACAGCACTCAACTTTCCTCACTTGTCTAGAGGAAAACAGTTTTTAGTACTTAATAAATAAGCACCTATCCAGGCATATCTAAGGGTCAGCTCCCGGTGTTTTCTCCTGTCTACCTGATGAATCTGGGCATCTTGGGGAAATGCAGCAAATGCCTCATGTACACAGACAACCCTCTCCTCCTACCACCCAACACTACAACCTGTGAGAGATGCACTTATATAACCACTCTGGCAGCAAATCTCTCTTCACCCAAGACTGGACTAGACAGTCAAGAGGAGAAGATAAACACTTGCACCACACCACAATCATCACATAGTCCCTCAAAACCTACACCACCAAAACACACACATAGAAACACAAAATACACACCTACATTCATGTAGGCTCTCAAAAAAAATCTACCCAAGCAACAGGGACCTCCAAAGCAGAAACACAAGCAACCTCCATCCCCAACACAAACCAAATGACACATAGCCCACAAACTCAGTGTGCCACTCAACCACAGCCCATAAGGCATAACAACGTACCTAACACTCTAGTCATAGGTGACTGTATAGTCAGGCACATTGATGTTCCACTCACCAGGCTAAACAAGGAGAAAGTCACTGTCAGCTGCCTGTCTGGTGCCAGGATCCGCCACATAACGCATGCACTCGGGTCACTCCACAGCAAGTACAAATATGACTCTGTCATTGTCCATGTTGGTGTGAATGACCTGAGACGTACCTCCCTGGACTACATGAAAAGAGACATGGAGGAGCTTTCTGATCTTGTAGCCCAGGCAGGTATGACCCTAGCCCTGAGTAGCATCCTGCCATCACCCAGAATGATACCACAGTACAAGGACAAAATGATTGAGTTCAACAATTGGCTAAGCTTCTGGTGTAATTCTAAGGGGATCCAGTATCTGTCTGCCTGGGATGACATGATTGACAAACCATGATGCTTTGCCAGAGATGACCTGCACCTGTCGCCCTTGGGATTCTGGATACTGGCTAAGGCTCTTGCCACCCCTATAGTGCCTTTTTTAGGCAAGATTCAAGTGACAAATTCACCACCGTAACAGGTACAAGCAAACAAAATCTGAGGGTAATGCTACTCAATGCTCGAAGTCTAAACCTCAAAATGCACTCACTCGAGGCACTCCTTAAAATGGAGAACATCGACATCTGTGCAGTGACAGAGACCTGGTTCAAGGCTCCAGAGAGAACCCCTGCATTACCAGGCTATAATTCATACCACACCTTTTGGCCACCTAACTTGGACTGAAGCACTAAAGGTGGAGGCATGTCCATATTCATTAAGGATACCCACATCTCCAGGCTAGTTGCTCAGCATAATGCACCTGAGATTATCCAAGTGCAACTAACTCTGGGCAAGACCGCAATGAAAATTGTAGCTTGCTACAGATCCCCCACCATGTCCCAGGATTCCCACTCCTCATTTCTTGATACACTGGAAAATATTAGAGTACAACCTAACACCCTAATAATGTGCGATTTCAACTACCCCACCATTAACTGGGAAAACTACTCATGTACCAACTCTTATGCTCAACGTTTTCTGGAATTCATAAATTCCAATGCCTTGGATCAACTTATCCACACCCCCACCAGGGGCAGCAATATCCTAGATCTGGTCATTACCAACATGGGCAACTGGTGTTCCACACCAGAGGTCAATTCCTCGTTGGTCAGTTCCGACCACAAGCAAATCACCCTAGACATCTACATCCCAGCACCACCCCCCATTAGGGAAACCACCATAAAAAATTTCTCCAAAGCCAACTTCACGCTTCTTAAGACAGAAGTGGCAAACTTCATGACACCCATGCTGACAGACAATAGAGATACGACTGCTGAATCCTATACAATTGCACTTTATAAGCACTTACACGAGTGCATGGATCGTGCAATCCCTAACAGAACCAAGATGCTATCCTCCAAAAAAAGGAAGCCAATCTGGTGGTCCCCTGCTATAAACAAACTCTACAACAGAAGAAAGAAACTGTTGCAAAAAAGAGTAAAATCCCATGATTGGAGGAACTCCATGGTCAGCCTCCGTAAGAAGCTGAGATCCCTCATAAAATCCTCCAAAGCTAGTTATGAAAACAAAATCACCACTGATTCTAAAGACAACCACAAAACATTCTATAGCTATGTCAAGAATCTCAATGGCAACACTCAGATCTGCTCTGAGTTACAGCACAATGGCACTAAATATACAGAACCAACTGATATTGCCAACATCCTGGCAGATAGGTTCAGTGCTAACTTTACCCCTCTCTCATCCCCTAAAGGGCCCATCTCTATGCCGGAAGAATGCAAAGTACCTGTAATCACAGCTGCACAGGCAAAAAACACACTCTCTAAAGCCAAGAGCACAGCATCCATGGGAACTGACAACATCCCAGGCTGTGTTCTACATGAACTACAGAATGAACTGGCACCCCACCTAAGTACCATGTTCAATCATAACCTTACCTCAGGCTTTGTGCCCACTGAACGGAGCACAGCAACAGTTTCCCACTCCACAAAGGGGGATCCACCATGGACCCTGGGAACTACCGCCCCATTAGCCTGAGGAGCCTGGTCTGCAAGGCTATGGAGCGTATCATCATGGAACTTATAAACAATGACAATGGTAATCTCCAAACTCTGGGTTTGTAAAAGGCAGATCATGTCTCCTAAACCTAGTAGACTTCTTTGAAGCGGTCACCAAAGCTGTAGATGAGGGTAATGTGGTACACACAGCCTATCTAGATCTCGCCAAGGCTTTCAACACCATCCCCCACTCTGGAATTATAGACAAACTCACTAAACTAGGTATAAATCCCTATGTCACAAGATGGGTTGCCAACTTGCTCACTGACCGAACACACACTGTGAAAGTAGCAGACTCTAAATCCAACTTCAGACCAGTGACAAGTGGAGTACCACAGGGTTCAGTCCTAGGTCTTCTCCTGTTTGGTATCTACTTTTTTGAAGTACAGGCTAACACAGAAGGTCTTTGGCTAACAAAGTTCGCAGATGACTGCAAACTAGGAGCCATAATCAAATCTCCTAACGATGTGGACATCCTACAAAAAGGCCTCACTGAGACAGATGCCTGGTATCAAAGCCATGGCCTCAAGCTTAATGCCAAAAAGTGCATTGTCATCCCTTTTGGCAAAAACTCTGTACCCATGAACTACCACATAGGCGGTAGTCTACTTAACACTGAAAGTGTGATAATAGCCCTTAGGACACAAGTGGACAGTAGTCTCTCCTTTGATAATCACATGGCCACAGTAGTTAGGAAATCCTTCTACATGGCACACCTCATCACAAAAGGTTTCTCATCCAGGAAAAAGTGGTCATTGTTCCCCTCTACTCATCACTCATTAGACCCATTATAGAGTACAATGCCCCTTTTGGTATGTACCTCACAAGACATCTACAACAACTGGAAAGGCCACAAAAATACCTCACAAAGAGGATTACTGGCCTCAAACAGATGCCATACGCAGACCATCTCAAAAGACACCAGCTTTACTCTCTCACATATCACCATCTCAGAGGTGATCTCTGCCTAACATGCAAAGCTGTGTCAAACCCAGAGCTGTTGGACATGCTCCACATAAAGAAATCCCAATCCCTCTGAGCTACACACTCTAGGGACCTAAACCTTGTCACCACAATAAACAGAACATGCTGGAGGCATAGATTCCTGTCTCAGAGACTTCCCATACTCTAGAACAAACTACCTATCTATATCAAACAAAGCTCCCCATTAGCACTCTTCAAGAAAAATCTTGATGATTGGATGGGAGATAGGAAATTCACCCCGGGGATCACCTCTGTGGCTCTGCTTGACAGGGGCACAGGAAAATAATTTTCTTGGGTGGCAAAAGCCAGGGTACTGTTTGGCTAGGCTTATATAGGCCCCAGGGCCAATAGCCTAGTACCTACCTATGAACCTATGAACCTATGAATACTCAACTGTTTGACTGTAGTTAGCACTATTCACTGACTGCCTTAAACAACATTTTACTGGAACACCACAAATGTATGAGCAGCAGGCCAGCTATGGATTGAAATGCTGGACATTATGAAAAAAAACATGCACAGTTAGAGGTATGAAGACTGTCACCCTGTATGTGGTGTTACATCATGTTCCCCAGTCACATATCAATTACAGCACATGGCTACGGAATGCTGTGGGCAATGTCAGGGAAGTGCTGTACTGTGGAAACAGGTGCAGCTGCCAATGTCTGGAACACTTAAAATCCCGGTCTGGAGTGCAGGTAGCTGTGCCTGGAGTCACCTTGCAAGTACTGACAGTCCCACTGGGCATGCTGCTACACTTAGCTAACATGAGTGCAATTCTGTCGCCTCTTCCTCACAAAGACCTGCTATGTGGCAATATGCCTATACATACAGACAGCTACCTCTACATATCTGTCTGACCCTATCCCCCTCCCACATGCATAGTGTATCTATCAGTATGTACTCCATATACATGTAATACCAATATATATCTATCTATATATATATATATATATATATATATATATATATATATATATATAGCTATCTCTCTCTCTCTCTCTATATATATATATATATATATTACAATAATACATAGAATCTCCACATATATCTACAGAAGTCATATAAATAAAGTACACATACAGCAACATTTATAGTGACATCCCTGTTATGCACATTAATATATATATATATATATATATATATATATATATATATATATATATATATATATGTGTGTGTGTGTGTGTGTGTGTGTGTGTGTGTGTGTGTGTGTGTGTGTGTGTGTGTGTGTGTGTGTGTGTGTGTGTGTGTGTGTATATACATGCACATATATATGTATGTATATATATATATATATATATATATATATATATATATATATATATATGTGTGTGTGTGTGTGTGTGTGTGTGTGTGTGTGTGTATGTGTGTGTGTGTGTGTGTGTGTGTGTGTGTGTGTGTGTGGGAATGTATGCATTTACCCACATACCCTTGGAATGCTAAGGCTATCTGCACTTACACATCAAAACATTTGCCCAAAGGAACCAAACCAAGGGCACGACAGTACATAATCCACTCACCCAGAGACCCCTGTGCCTGTGGAATGTCACCTTATAGACAGACACAGGTGGCCAAGTGTTGTACTATACAATGGTTCAACCAATGCCTTGGAAATGCCATATTGTTCTGGCCACATGTTTGCCTATCTAACTGCAACCAGCCACATATGGCCATACTGCTACCTGTGCAAACTTAGAAGGGATAGTGACAGGTACTCCACTCCTAGGACACCAGATACAATAATAGTACCAAGCAATATCACTCTGCAGATCACACATGCTGTCTAACAGAAAGCTACTTTGCGTACTCTAGAAGTATTGTGTCTGTAATCACATATACAACAGATGTGGTGCATGTGATAAGTACTGTGGGCTGTAGTGTGCAATTGTAGATAGGTAGGGGTTCTAATCTTACATCAGCCAACTCTGTGTGTGTCTGGAATTATATCTTGCAGCACCACAGACACGCCCATATGTGCTATCTCTGTGCAATGGTTATGCCTTTTATGCCCTGTGACTAGCTGCTGGCCTCTACATTGCCCTCCTCTACAAGACCTGCTGATGTCATCCCTCTTAAGAGTGCTGGCTTAGAATCTCCCATCAGATAAATTCCATGGCACAAGCAATGAGTACTGAAAGCTGTTGTGTATAATAGTAGCTAGATAGGGGTTCTAATCTCCCATCAGCCAACTCTGTTTGCGTCAGGAAATATATTGCCTTGCAGCACCACAAACAAGCCTGTATGCACTACCTCTGTGCTATGGTTATGCATTTTATGCTGTGTGACTAGCTGCTGGCCTCTACATTGCCCTCCTCTACAAGGCCTGCTGATGTCATCCACCTTAAGGGTGCTGGCTGACAATCTAATGTCTGATAAAGTCCATGGTGCAAGTGATATGTACTGAAAGCTATAGTATGCAATAATGAATAAGTAAAGGATCAATACTCCCAGCAGCGAACCCTGTGTGTGCAAATATATCCCTGGGCAGCACTACAGACTAGCTCTTATGGGCTATCCCTGTGGAATGGTTATGCACTTTTTGGCTCTGTGACTAGCTGCTGGCCCTGCATTGCCCTCCTATACATAATCATAACTGATATCCACCACCCATCTGACCCAGGCATAGGATATTTGTAGGCATGTCAGCACCATCACCACACTTTCTAGATTTGTACGTCGGATAAGCCAGGTGATATAGTAACTGTAACAGACCTTATCACAAATTATGAATGCATGAATAAGCGGGCTGTCCCCAATGTCCCTGATAAACTGTTCTACACATATGCATTGCTGGAGCCATGCATGTATACTGCCATACCTTGCTGACATCATAAGTCTTCTGTGCTGCCATGCCATCCTATACTGCTGTATTGCTGCCATGTGTCCATAGTGTATCCCCTCAGACTCCTAGAAGAGAGACTATACACAGGTCCGTGACACAGCTGTCATTGTATAACACTACCACCAGTCCAACATCATGCAGCAATGATACACAAATTGTGATGTGTAGTCATGACACATGCCAGCATACAGTACCTGTTGTGGCCCACAACAGGTATCATCATACCTCTCAAACCTGGAAACATCAAAAATCTGGACATGGCCCCATGAAAAATAGGTACAAATCTGTACACAGATTAACATAACATTTGCATACATAATTATATGACCACTCCCACTCTAGTGGAATTGTGGGATACCAACTTTCAAACACAAGCTGAAGAACACACAAAAGAAAATGTCCTCGGAGTCCCCTGCAGTCATTCCAATGTCCCATTACTTGGCTATTTCGCCCCATTTACCATAAACATTGTAATGCACATACTGCTTTACTTCTGCAATGATTTGGATTCCATTTAAAACTTTTATTTTACATTTTATAGCATAAACACTAATAGACATTTGCTAAACAGAGCAATATAGTCTCACACTGAAACTAGACTTAGCATTAAAACTTCTCTGTCCTTGAAACTCACATTCATTGAAACAGCATTGAAACCCACATTCAAAGAAAATGCATCTGGCCAATGGTGGATAAAGATTACCTTTGGATTTTTTCAAATCATAGGCCCCTTGCACATGAAACATACAAGTGTTCTTTGATACACCTTCCTGATTGTATTAAATTATATTCCTTATAAAATACAGCACACTTGTTAGAGTGTGTTTTAAATTTATTGTTTTGAACATTTTTCCAGTAAGCAATGAAACAAAATGCATGAACCAATAATGACAAAACTGCCCAATTCAGAACATTTTCATCATAAAAGTCTATTCAAATTTTTACAGTCCACCAGTATTAGTAAATATGCACAACCTCTGCAGAAGTAAAAGTCATCTAAATAATTCCACATTAAAGAGATCTGTAACTAATGAAGAGGTTGCTGCTAGGAAACAACTTATATTTCATTATTTTATCTACAAGTAAAGTGTCTGCCTGAAGTGTCTATGTTACATTAAAAAAATGATTAACTAGTAATATTTCAATAGGGAATGGATGACAAACTGATAACAGGTTCATAGTTACTAGGTAACTCCTCCAAATGAGGACATTCACAGGACTGCAGCATTCACTCCCTTTAAAGTACAACACAGTACAGTATCAGCGATCCATCAGCATACTGTGGGAGTAGAACCCATAGCCTTCTGCAACAAAAGCAAGTATACTACCGGTTGTGCTACTAACAATGCAAGTTGACTTTCCATAAGCAGCGGTAAACTTTTCTTTCCCTGAAGAACTGTGCAGCACAAAAAATCAGGAACAAGCCAAAATTTATTGGGGGGGAACAAAGGCCCAAAACCAGAGGGACACTGTTTAAACATTGCTTTTATAATCTTAGAAAAGTTATTAGAATAAAATGTTTTATGTCACCATGCATTCCCTGAAAGATAGGAAGACTGAAACTTAAATAGCTATCATTATTTAATGAATTCAGTTCTCACTGATTTGCCAGAAAACCACACATGCACACCTTTCTAAAGTATGCTTAACAGACCGGAAGTGATTCAGTACCTTATACACTTAATTCTTCTTTTAAGATGTAATCTTTGTTATGAATGATGCATAACTTAATAGAAGCACAGTAGCAGCTCCTTCCCCAGGCTCATGCAGTAGCAGCTCCTTCCCCAGGCTCATACATATCCTTAAAAATATTCCTCTCAGTCATGCTCCTTTATGTATCCCTGTCACTCCTTATGTGAGCTCCTTCAACCAGGATTACAGAGTCAGTAGGTGGTACCCTCTTGACTTAGCTCACTCACTGGATCTAAAATGACTAAACAGATTACACACCTACTTTGTACATGCTCATTAAACAAGTCAGAGTTTTTCTCTCACTGCCTTACTGCCATGTTAAGGCAGCTCTATCATTCCCTGGTAAAAATACAACAGAAAAATCCCAACTGAAGTACTTCTCAGTCCGAATATTAGCATAGACGTTTGTGATCTTTCTCAAAGAGAAACACCAAAATGAGGTAAAGACCAGCAGATTGGGAAGTCTTGCTCCAGGATTCAATCTGTGCCCCCAGTATGAGTCAATGTATCTGATTTGTTTTCATCCCTGGTAGCAACTCAGGCTCATTTCACATCCTTTATTCTAATTTCCGTTGTCTATATCCACCTAGATCTACTCCTGAAGGCAACACACTATTTAAATGGATAAGACACCTCCCCACAGGGAAACATAAGTAAATACTTTTCAAAATCAATTTTTGTTTAGTTGCATAATGTTAATTTTTAATTGGTTCATCAATATTATACACAGAAAAGGTAAATTAATTCTTGGGAAACTGGCATAAAATACAAGCATTTGGATTTGTTGGGCAGTAAAATTCTGAATTCTATAACTTTTGCATGAACATGTAATTTATTAACAGATTCATTTGATTTTTGTACTTTATAATAATTAATAAATTTAAGAAAATCACATTAAAACATTAATCATGGGCATGTCAACAGTTGCAGATATCCATGCCTCAGCCAAAAAAACAAACAAAAAATACATCTATGCCATAACTGAAAAAAAAACTTTCACAAAACAGAAGACGATAGAACCCTCTGCTCCCAATAAAACTACACTTGAGCAATAAGAGGATTTGCTATGGTCAGTGTCCTTTCTATAACAGCAAAAGACTTAATTTACCTCACCACCTTACAGGCCCATAATAAATATCCTAGTGCCACACTGCCACTACATAGGTAAATTCTTCATACACTCCACCCAACACCTCAATGGGTTATGTACTCCTAGCACAACTCTTCCTTTTCCCAGGTTTTAACAACAATGATTCAGAAAGCAGTACTCTAAATCATAAACTGGTCCTTCACCTCACAACCTGTGGTCACTCACCACTTATCCTCCATATATGATCACTAACTCAAGCCAGACTTTCTTTAATCCACTAATTCCTTAAAGCTAACATGTTTACCTTTTCCTCTCCACCTCCAGTCCCTCATAAAACAACTATCATGTTTCCTTTGTAGTAATAAATCAACATTAGCTTTGCAAAAAAATTTCAGCAGTTGACTGCCGTTTCTACAAATATGCAAGCAAAGGTTTCAGCACACAACTTAACAAAATTCAATGCAAGAAAGATGTCAGCAAAAGTAATATGCAAGCAAATGTTTCAGCACGCAGGTTATCAAGATTTCAGTTAAAAGAATTGCCGCCAGACTGCTATTTTTCTCGTAAGCAATGGTTTCAGCTTAACAGAACACAGAATTCAACAGTTGATGGGCCATTTCTACAAATATGCAAGCAACGGTTTTCAGCACATAACTTAACAGAATTACTGCCGTTTCTCATGTAAGCAATGGTTTCAGTTTACTGCCATTTTCTGTAAATTTGCAAGCAAAGGCTTCAGCACGCAATTGTTTTTTTCATCCACCCGATTCTATAAGTATGCAAGCAAAGAGCAATGGTTTCAGTTGATTGCCATTTCTACAAATATTCAAGTCTGCAAGCAAAGGTTTCAGAACATGACACAACTTAACAGAATTACTGTCATAAGCAATGGTTTCAGTTGACTGAAGTTTCTACAAATATGCAAGCAAAGGTTTCAGCAGACAATTTGTTTTTCAGCTGTTTCTACATGTGTGCAAGAAAAGGTTTCAGCAGCACACCTTTCAGTTTAACAGCTTAACAGAATGACTGTCGGCGACTCTGCACACATAAGACAAGTATGCATGAAGCAAGGAAAGTAAAACAGCTGCAGACTGTGCTGTTTTCATTTGATAATTAATGCACACACTTCTTATTCTCAATGTAAGCAAAGATTTCTTGTTCGCACTTCACACATAAGATTAAGACAACTTAGACAAGTAAGCTGCTGTGTCCTCTATTTCAGGCTTAACAGAACTGCCATAAGTTACTGTTTCACTTGTAGATGAGACAATTAATGCACCCAGTTACAGTCTTTTTCTTTTTGCCTTACCTGGCTGAAGGAATAAAGATGTGGTGTGCACTGCCTGTCCAGTCCGACCATCTCTGCAGCAACTTAAATTAATGAATGACTGGCTGCACGTGATGATGTCAGGTCATCAGGACCAAAAAAAAAGGAAAGTCGGAAATTAAAGGGGCCACTCAGGAATTCGTGGCAACCCAATATTTTGCCCTCAAAACCAGTATTTACCGAGAAATTCAGTATGGTTGAGAGGTATGGGTATCATAGCAAACAATACTGCACTACACAACTACATAGGTTCATAGGTTCATAGGTAGGTACTAGGCTATTGGCCCTAAGGCTATATAAGCCTAGCCAAAGGGTACCCTGGCTTTTGCCACCCAAGAAAATTATTTTCCTGTGCCCCTGTCAAGCAGAGCCACAGAAGTGATCCCCGGGGTGAATTTCCTATCTCCTATCCAATCATCAAGATTTTTCTAGAAGAGTGCTAATGAGGAGCTTTGTTTGATATAGATAGGTAGTTTGTTCCAGAGTATGGGAAGTCTCTGGGACAGGAATCTATCCCTCCAGCATGTTCTGTTTATTGTGGTGACAAGGTTTAGGTCCCTAGAATGTGTAGCTCAGAGGGATTGGGATTTATTTACATGGAGCATGTCCAACAGCTCTGGATTTGACATAGCTTTGTATGTTAGGCAGAGATTGCCTCTGAGTAGGTGATATGCAACAGAGTAAAGCTGGAATTTTTTGAGACATGTCAAGTAACATAGACACCCTGTGCATCAGACACATAGTAGCATTTCCCTGCATCGATGGCATGGATGTCAGGGATGTGGCACAGGTATCACATGCACAGGGTGTGGTGTGGGGGGTGCAGGAGGTCTAGGCTGTGCCAAACCATTGATAGCATGTGTGTGAGTCAGGAAGGGTGCGGATTAGATGGGCCATGGAGAGCTGCCATGTGTGTATGCCTGTAGGTGACCTGCATGTGACAGTGGTGTTTGTGCATGTACACATTCAAGCCCGGTACTAGCCCTACATGTGTCTGTTGGACAGCTGTGGACCATACATGGTAGAGTGGGCAGTTCATCATCTCCAGCCACAAATACGGGAACTGGCTCTACCAGGTGTAGCACTGGCACAACCATCCTCAGTGTCAGATGCAGTGCTAGTACCTGATGGTGACTGCTATCTGCTGGGTCTGTGTCCCCCACGGGACTGTCCAGGACCACATGCCCATGACCTGCCACATTGTGGTGTGGACAGCACACATCCTTCTGTAGGGCTGGAGGTACTGCCACTATGGGACAGTGACTGTGCATAGCCACTTGGACTGTCAGCAGATGGTGTTGCTGACCTACATCCATGTGTCTGATGCCCAACTCCAACCAGGCATTCCAGCACAATGTGTTGTCCAAGACAGACACTGTCTCAGCCCACAGTCTGTCCATTGCATCAGAGAACTGATCCAGGGTGTCCCCAGTGTGATGGAGGCAGTCATGGATGTCAGACTGTGCTGCATCCATAACCCTAAGCATACATCTTGCTGGCTCAGATATGCTAATTGCAGCCAAAACATGTGCATTGCACTATCATTAGCCAATGATATGCCACCACGTTGCAATATATAAGGCCTTCATGTAGACCTGGGTCCGTTTTCTTAGCTGTTCAGATGGACAGTACTGAGGAGTAGAGACTACAGCATCACAGAGGGCAGGTATCATAACTGTCAGCTCTAGAGATTTATGCCATATGTCCACAGTTTCACCTAATATGTGTGGTTAGTGTCCCATAACATTGTGGTCATCTGTCAAATCACTGATAAATCATTGTGGGTTGACGTCAGCAATGAAAGACACATATTTGAGTTTCAGACATCATACCCATCATAATATGCATGCCATATCACCTGACTATCTTTGTAAGAGCACACTGTAACACATATCCATAACTCTGGGCCTTTGCCCCCATATTAAGTAAGGCTGTGTCCAGATTCCTTGTTCTAGGGGGTTGGGGGGTATGGTAGGTCTGTAGCAGCTACTTTATGTACAGCTGTGTATGCTACAGGCTGCAGCTGCTGCTGAAGGCTAGAACACATAGGGGAGTGTGAGCACTTTGGATGACAGCAAGCTGTACATGTATGTCATTTCAGCAGAGGTAGGGTACATGTACCCTTTACAGTCCAATCGAGGCATGTGATTAAGTAATGTCTGTTATGCAACAGTTCCAATACCAGAGTAGTAGGCAACATATAATTAGGCTATACAGATATGTGCAGTATGACCCTACCTGCAGGCCTTTGACTTGCAAAACTGGGTAGCATTTCATTACTTAGCAGTAACCTGTGTAGATTATGAATGCATTACTCAGTCATTACTTGCTGTCATCACGATAATGTAATTGAACTGCAATGCAAAACTGGATTTGAACCCAGGACTGTGTATGGCAAAATGTACTGCAAGCAATGCATTTAACACACTGAGCAACTGAGTCACTACAGGTGTATTTGTATTTGCAAGACATATGTGCACATATATAGGCTGTGTGAAACATTTCTACATCCATGAGTATGAGCATGGCTTTATATGTATTTATATATTTTATATGTATTTCTGCCCCAGGGTCCCAGTTGTACATGTACTTTGCCACTGTTGACTTAGATGGTGTCTTTCCACAAGTTGCTGATAAAAGGGCACATATTCCTGCTATCACAGACCTCACTTACATCCATTATTATGTCTTTGGCTGTCCATTGGTGAATTATTGCACAAGAGTACAAGGTACACTCTTATTTTTCCCATTAGTTTTTTTTTATTTCAGTTACCTGCTTAATGACTGCAGGTAGAAGTCAACATGTTTGCTGGAAACACTTGCTTAGCCTGAAACCTATGTAGTGTGGTGGGTTAATGCTGTGTGCTGTAGTTGAGAGGGGCCTGGGTTTGAGACTTGCCAGAGGTGTTTATTTTCTACATGTGGCTAACACTGTAATGAACACATATAATCATTAAAGCACATTAAAACATTAAAGCTCATTTAAGCTGAGCTAAGTGAGGTGGTGCAGTGTACAACTCTTCTCAAATCTGTGCAAACACACTCTAAAAAAATAAATAAAAGAAAAAGATGGTGATAGAAAAGTGGTAAAATGCTGGCAAGCAGGGGGAAACATAGTGTAAAGAAGGTAGGGATGTGCAGGAAAGGTGTAGGAAAGAACCATAGCTATCCATTTCTTGTACAGCAATAGCTGTGCATTTGACAGATTTTGCAGATTAATTTGGACTCTCAAGCGCCAGAGAGAGGGGTGAGGACAACATAAATGTGCTGTCAAGCCAATTGGACCAAA
The DNA here is from genome assembly GCF_019279795.1 of Protopterus annectens. Classification (NCBI taxonomy): domain Eukaryota; kingdom Metazoa; phylum Chordata; order Ceratodontiformes; family Protopteridae; genus Protopterus; species Protopterus annectens. Next base: position 818,821,976 of record NC_056751.1, on the reverse strand, counting down.
TTAGTTGTGTCCAGTGGACACGTGCATGAAATGGAGAGCTATGTATGAGGCAATTTTTTTTGTGGGACAGGTTCCCATTTAGTTTTTATAAGGAGAGCGTGGAATGTTGGGGATGATGGGACATAGATACATGTATGGAGGTAAGGTTGGTAGGAAAGGATGTGTTTGCAGACAGAAAAGACAGCAGACAGGGGAGGTGTCTGACACATGAGAGGGTAAACACTTTGGATGGGGTGGGTGTTGTGATCTTTGAGATGCACATGCCCATGACTCATGTCCCCATCTATGAGACAGTTGACACTGCTTCTTCACTGCTCCAAAGGTGGCTGTGCTGGAGGCTGGGTGCCAGGGCCAGCCTGATCCACCAGGTTGGTCATTGTGCCCGCATTCTGACTCAGCAATGTTTATAGGTCCAAAGAATGATCCTGTGCACCATGATCAGCACTTGCTCTTGGGTGACTGCAGCCCTTCCACCACTGTTCCCATGGGGAGGCCGAGCCCCTTCCCCTGAGGCAGTTCCATCTGACACCACAGGTGGTATAGGGGCCTGGGTCCCAGATGTGCCATGACCTGGTGTCATGGCCAGTTGAGACAAGGTAGGCAGATCACTGGGAACCAGCCTACCCTGATGTACTCTGGAGATGGAGGTATAGCAATAAGTATAGGTTAGTTATAAGCACAACATTGTTAGTAATAACAGCATGCCAGAACAGTGGAAATAATCCAATTACATATCAATGCATATTATGTGAAACACAACAATAAATAGAACAGTCAGTATGTTAACAGCATGCCAGTAACAGTTACAGCATAAGGCCAACAAAATAGGTAATTCAACAAGATATGTTAATATGCAACCATTATAATACATAATAATAAAACATATACCCCAAATACAGTTAATACAACAATGTATGTTAATAGTAAACCATAACCAATAAATAACAATAATAAATGAAGGTAAGGGGTTTAGAGAGATAGAAAAAACAGTCCATTAGTACCGTTATAGGCTATTTATTTGACAACAGTACTGCTATCTACTCTACGGGACTGTCCTTTATTTATGTGTACAAGTCCCCTATAGCTGCTGTAGCACATACATACCTCTCAAGCTATTCACATGGATAGTATGGGCCAAGCAGTGACAACTGTGGGTACACAACAACACAGAATACTTGCACCTCAGTTGGACCTATATAACTACCAAGGTGTACTGTGGCTGATGTAGTGATACTTTGCAATTTAGGTGATCATTATAATGGTAATCTTGTGACAGAGAGATTATGCACTACTAATTACAAAATGTGACAGTGTGACACTTGAGAGACATGTATGTGTACAGTACAGAAACTAAACAACTATCATGCCTTGCTTGGCAGACATGGGGATAGAACCCAATAGCAGTGACTGCAGAGGACATCTTCATGGAATGTATGAATTGGCTGCAGCAACTTTTAACAGACACTCCAGGCATACAGCCATACCAAGATTACACATTTTATTTATTTCATTTTATTTTATTATTATTATATTTATTTTCTTTATTTTATGCTGTATTTTCACATTCTTGCTAATGATTTTAACAGTCTGTGACATCTAAACAGACAATTATTTAGTATTATAATATGAGCTACCTCACCCATTTACCTGTAGTTCCTATTGAGAGAGAATCTGTAAACATTACATGACTGATACTATAATTTATTTATTTTATTTTTATTTTATTTTACATTTGTTGACCGGGATAGTCCGTCTGGATACATGTCCATTTTCAGCGGAGGCCCGGGAAAAAAACTCACATTGAGTACTACTATATATATTAATACAGGTTACATATATATTCAATTGATTATAATACACAGAGCAAAAAAGAGAAAAAAATAATATTTAGTGCTACATAACACTGGATTCCATCCCTGGTCTGTGTGTGGCAAAAAAATGTACTATGTACAAGGTAGTTAACAAGCTGAGCTACTGAGTCACTGCTGATTACAGATTGACTGACATTTGCCTAGAGCTCACCTGGAACCAAAATATGACCTGGTAGTATTACTACAGTTTTATACTAGACTGCAGTGACAGTAGAACACACATGCATGAAATGTAAGCATGACAGAGATAGTAGGTAATCTATACATTAGTATATAGAATGCAGGTGTACACAATATATTGTTAGTGGGTTGACATATCTGTGAAGTCAACAAACAATATCAGATCATGGAGTGGGCTACCTCACCCATATACCTTGCTTACTTGCTGTTTGTGGATGACAGAGCATTATGCAAACAATATTGGCCTAGAAACAGCCTTGAACAGTACTGTATGTGTTAAACAATATATTTGACAGCCATTATATTTGGATTCTACAGCTATTACAGTGTTATACTTGACTGCAGCACCTCACCTTACAGTCTGAGTGCATACAGCTGTACTGCAATGGTTAGAACAAGACAATCCTGATGTACACAATTTACCTTGGTGTTATTGGTATTGGTTCATGTGTTATTGAAGAACAGTTGGCATTATTCTTTTCTTGCAAAACAGCTCTAATTCCACACTTATTGCACTACAGACTTTATTGTATATACTTTAATGCAATTTCTGATATTGTTTTGAGTTTTTATTGCATAACAGTTGTCATTATTCCGGTCTTACAATACAGCTCTACTTTCACAGTTATTGCACTACAAACTTTATTGTATATACTTTAATGGAGTTAATGGTATTGTTTCATGTTTTTATTGCACTACAGTTGGCATTATTCATATATTGCACTACAGCTCTAAGTCCACACTCACTACAGTTCCAGTCTCACATAGACCTACCACGACAGCAAACCAAACACATAAACACACAAAAACATACTCGGAGGCTCTAAATAAAAATCTGCCTAAGCAGCAGATACCTCCAAAGCAGACACCCAAGCAACTGTTACCCCAAAACAAAACATGTGCAACACATAGCTCACAAAGCCAGTGTGCCAAACAGTCACAGCCCTTAAGGCTAAACAACACACCTGATACACTTATAATAGGTGATTCTATCGTCAGGCACACTGACTTCCTGCTCACCAGGCTGAACAGGGAGAAGGACACGGTGAGCTGCCTGTCGGGCGCTAGGATCCGCCACATAACACAAGCACTCAGGTCACTCCAAGGCAAGTACAAATATGACTCAGTCATAGTCCATGTTGGTGTGAATGACCTGAGACGTACCTCCCTGGACAACATGAAAAGAGACATAGAGGAGCTCTCTGAGCATGTGGCCCAGGCCGGTATGACCCGGACCTTGAGTAGCATCTTACCCTCACCAAGAATGATGCCACAATATGAAGACAAGATGATCAATTTCAACAATTGGCTTAAGTATTGGTGTCATTCAAAGGGGATCCAATGCCTGTCAGCCTGGGATGACATGCTCAACAAGCCATGATGCTTCGCTAGGGATGGCTTGCACCTGTCACCCCTGGGCTTTTGGATATTGGCAAAGGCTCTTGCTACCCCCATAGTGCCTTTTATAGGCAAGGCTCAAAGACAAACCCACCTCCATAGGTATCACAAGGGATAAGAAACTAAGAGTAATGCTACTCAATGCCAGAAGTCTAAACCTCAAGATGCATGCACTCAAAACTCTCCTTAGCATGGAGAACATTGATATCTGTGCAGTAACAGAAACCTGGTTCAAGGCTCCCGAGAGCACCCCAGCACTACCAGGTTATACCTCATACCATGCTTTTCGGCCCCAAAACTTGGACCAAACCACAAAAGGAGGGATTGTATCAATATTAGTCAAAGATATCCACACCTCCAGGTTGGTGGCACAGCATGAAGCATCAGAGACTATCCATGTGCAACTAACAGTGGGTAAAACTGCCTTCCAGTTTATAGCCTGCTACAGACCACCCTCCCAAACCCAGGAACCCCACTCGGCCTTCCTGAGAACACTGGAAAATATGAAGGTCTCTCCAAACACCATTATATTGGGTGACTTCAACTACCCAAACATAGACTGGGAGCATTACTCTAGCTCCAACACCCTAGCCCAAAGGTTCCTAGAATTTATAAACTCAAATGCTATGGAACAACTTGTTACCACTCCCACAAGAGGGAAAACATACTGGACCTGATCATCACCAACATGGGGACTCTATGCTCCAGACCAGAAGTGTATCCCTCACTGGTAAGATCAGACCATAAACTAATCTCACTGGATATTCACATCCCGACCCCACCCCCTGCCCAGAAAACCACAGTGAAAAACTTCTCTAAAGCAAATTTCACACTCCTCAAAACCGAGGTGGAATCCTTCAAAGCCCCAGGCCTGTGGAAAATACAGCCCAGACCGCAGAATCATTTATAAATGCATTCTATGAACACCTTCAGGAATGCATGGATCATGCAATCTCAAATAAAACCAAGACCCAATCCTCCAAAGGCAGGCGTCCTGTCTGGTGGACCCCAGCCATAAACAAACTATACAATAAAAGGAGGAAGCTACTAAATGATAGAGCAAAATCCCAAAAAGGGAAGGCATCTCTGATCAGTATTAGCAAAAAACTACGGGCACTCATAAAATCGTCTAAGGCCAGCTTCGAGAGAAAAATTGCACAGGACACTAAGGATAATCACAGTCCAAAATGACAAAAAATACACTGAACCCACAGACATTGCCAACAACATAGCTGACAGGTTCAGTGCAAACTTCGCCCCCCCTCCCCACCAAAAGGGCAAATATCTATCCCAGCAGAGTGCTGCCCCCCTGACATCCCAGATGCTCAGGTATGAGCTGCCCTCGCCAAAACAAAAAACACAGCATCAATGGGACCAGACGGTGTCCCGTGCTGAGTCCTACATGAACTCCAAGAAGAGCTAAACCCAAACATAAAACTACTGTTCAATCTCAGCCTTACTATAGGATATGTACCCAAAGAGTGGCATACAGCAACAGTGGTCCCGCTCCACAAAGGTGGTGCTTCAACGGATCCTGGAAACTATCGCCCAATAAGCCTGACTAGCTTGGTCTGCAAAGCTATGGAAAGGATCATCATGGACCTCATAAATAAAGATACTGGGGACCTACAGACACTGGATCCTACCCAGTTCGGCTTTGTTAAGGGCAGATCCTGCCTCTTAAACCTGGTTGATTTCTTTGAAACAGTCACCAAGGCCATTGATGAGGGGAAGGTGGTCCACACAGCCTACCTGGACCTCGCAAAAGCCTTCGATACAATACCCCACTCGGGCATTATAGATAAGCTCACCAGCTTAAATATAAACCCCTATGTCACTAGATGGGTTGCAAACTGGCTCAAGGACAGAACCCACATTGTTAGAATTGCTGGAGCCATGTCAGACTCCAAACCAGTTACAAGTGGCATCCCACAAGGCTCAGTCCTGGGACCTCTCTTGTTCAGTATATATTTCTCGGAGGTACAGGCCAACATGGAAGGACTGTGGCTGACCAAGTTCGCAGATGACTGCAAACTGGCCATAACTGACTCTCCAGCTGACACAAGCATCCTCCAAAAGGGCCTCATAGAAACAGACAACTGGTGCCAGAGCCATGGCCTCAAGCTAAATGCCAAAAGTGTATAGTCATCCCCTTTGGCAAAAACAAAGTGCCCACAAATTACCACATAGGTGGTAATCCATTAAGTACAGAAGAAGTAATTAGGGACCTGGGGACCCAAGTTGATAGCATTCTCTCATTTGACAACCACATGGCCAAAGTGGTTAGAAAAACATTTTATATAGCCCACCTAATCATGAAGGGATTCACATCTAGATCAGAGGAGGTTATCATGCCTCTTTACTCATCCCTCATCAGGCCCATAATTGAGTACAATGCCCCTTTTGGGATGTACCTTACCAGACACCTGCAGCAACTGGAAAGACCCCAAAAGTACCTCACCAAGAGGATCAAAGGGCTCAAACAGATGCCATATGCTGCCTGGTTAAAGAAACTCCAGCTCTACTCAGTGGCATACCGCCTGTTCAGGGGTGATCTGTGCCTGACGTATAAAGCCATGTCCAACCCGGAATTAATGGACATGCTGCACCTCAGAAAATCCAAATCCCATTGAGCTACGCCGAGAGACTTGAACCTCAGCACTGAAATAAATAGGACATGCTGGAGGGACAGATTCATAACCCAGAGGCTCCCTTCACTCTGGAATAAAACCCCAGTCCAGGTTAGGCAGAGTCCCTCATTGACTCTCTTCAAGAGGAGTCTTGATGAGTGGATGGGAGATCATAGGTTTAACCCGGGTATCACTTTTGTGTTACTGTTAGACAGAGGCACAATATACTAACCTCGAAAAAGGGCATTGCAAAATTAATTTAAAATGGGTGGTGAAAGCCAAACACATTCTGGATAGGCTTATAAATGCCCTAGGGCAGATAGCCTAGTATGAACCTATGAACCTATGAACCTATTGCAGTACAAAGTTTGCTGTATATACTTTATTTTAGTTAATGCTTTACTCTTTCTTGCTTATTTCACTACAGTTAGCATAATACATCCATACTCACTACACTTACGGCACAACCTGGCCAAACACCCAGTATGCACCTCAATGCTGTGAGCTCTCTCCTCTGCAGCTGCTGGGAGAGAAGCACACCATTATGCATACCAGTTTAGCAGACATTCAGATTAGATATTGGTGAAACAGAGGTAAAATTACTTAATACTTGTGAGGCATTCCCTGCCCGAGCTTCTTGGACCCAGGTGTCCAAGAGATCCCCCTTTCATCTCTTCAGGTCATCATGGTGGTGATGACACTGCTCACCTGTGCAGGGGATACCAGTATCACTGGTGAGTTCCCTTGTCAGTCAGTCCCAGGCCTCCTTCTTACACTCTGAGCCCTGGAAACCTCCTGCAGCAGCCAGTCATCATTGTTTTTTACTAGGAGTCCAACCATGACCCAGGACTCCAGAATGCCCTAACATTGTGCTTGAAAGCATGACCTCTCACCAACGCCTGCCATAGTACCCTTCAGAGACAGAACTCCAATGGATTCTGCTGTATTCCTGTCTATTGCACTTAATATAGGCTGTTTTCCTGCCCTTACATAATTGGGCAACATTTAAAAAAATCCCTGCATCACTTAGCAGTGAGCAAACCAGCACAGTTGAGCTGAGCAGTGTGAAAACCCACAGAACCATATGCGTAGCAGTGCTTAGCAGTGCGCAAACCAGCCAAGCAGAGCTGAGCAGTGCATAAACATTTTCAGCCATTATCATGTTTATGCAGTGCTTAGCAGCGAGCATAATTTAAAATAATTAGTATAAGTTGTATTTCAAAATGAATACTTATTTTCCCTTCCATGTATTCAAACCCTGGACCTACAGCACACGAGACCATCATTCTACCCATTTAGCTACATGGATATGTGGAGTTCTGCTATATATACTTCTGAGCTACCTATAAGCACCGCTGAGCACCACGCCCCACTGTGCAAACCTGGTCAGCTATGCTTAAACATGACATTTAAATACACAACATAATACATCCAGTTTCTATTTTTAGATGTCTGGCAGGTGTCTCAGCACCACTTAGCATTGCTGAGCTCCACGCTGCACTGCACAAATATGCTTTAAAAAATTCATATTGGTATAATGCAATTGGACAGTGCAGGGAGTGTCTTACTCATCTGCAGACACAGTTAGCACTACACTCCTTACACTGATTCAATAACCATGTTCCTTGGCTCTCCCTCAACAATGTGCCATCATTAATATGCATGGCGGGCTGCCGAGGGGGAACAATGTGCACAGACATGGTAACAGTCTGTGTAGGCTCTACACTGTGCCTACACAGATTTTATTAAATCCTGGGTATAACTTTTCCTCAAAATTTAGAGAGTTAATCAGAAATATTTATGAAAATTCTACCTGCTTTATTAAGATTGGTTATTTCCTATCCAGTCCTTTTAAAGTATTAAAGTATTGAAAGGCACTAAGCAAGGTTTCCCTTTGTCTCCTCTAACTTTTGCTCTTGCTGTAGGGCCATTTGCCAATTACATTAGAAATAATATAAACATTAGCTGTTATAAACATACTAACAATCTATCTCCCAAGATCCAACTTTTTGCTGATCATCTGCTGCTAACATGTGGTGATTTAAAACTTCATTGGACTATTTAATTTGTCCTAGTGTTATTTGAAAATATATCAGGCTTAAAATACAATCATAACAAAACTCAAACACTTGTAATACACAAGAAAGTTATTGCTAATTTAAGAACGTATAAACACTTCAATTGTGATAATTCACATATTAAATACTTGGGTATCTTCATTGAATCCAATGTTAAGATGGTAACTATCAACATCTAATTAATTTAATTATAAATGTAACAGACAACTGGAGTAAATTGTTTCTCTCATTTGAGGACAGATTAACTTTAATTAAAATGATAATACATTAATTATCACCCACATAAAAAAAAATGGTAAAAGAATAAATAATATATTCCTCAAGTTTTTTTGGTACCTGAAAAAGCTTAGAATAACCTACAATGGCACACTCTAAGTTGGAAAGAAGGTGGTATTGGATTTCCTAACACTAAATTATATATAAATGCAGTTATCATTTAGACAGTACTCTTATGGATTAATACTTCATATACATCCTATTGGAAATCAATACATGAAAGTATATTATTAAATAATAATAAAACACTATTTGAGCATCTTATTCATATAGATAGAAATAGCTTTCTATGGCTAATTATGTATATATACAAAATAACAAGCAAAAACTGGCATCTTTTTTCAAAATTAACCAGAAATTATTGAATTTTAAAAGATTTATGTATTCCAACCACCCAATCAAAAACTTATTAAACTTCCATATTTCCAGTTGCTTTAACTAGTGAATATTTAATTTCCTTTGATGTTAATAAAATGTTAGAATTCAAAAAGGGTAATTTGTTGTATTGGAATCAGTTTTATCAATAAATAAAATTAACATTCATACAGCTGATTATTTAATAGGTAGGTATAGTTTACAAAATTGTAACTGGGTTGATATCCCAACATGTAAAGAATACTTACAAAACAGAAGTATATTATCATTATCATTAGAAACACTTGACAAAAATATACCTAAAATTCTAGATATTATCTCCATTATTAATAATGGTTCCCTAAAAGGCACCTCATTTGTATCCATGATATATGAAATCATTAGAAGTGATTTTAGCTTTACATATGTCTGTTACTGGAATTATTCAACTAAAATAAAAAAAGAATTTACAATAAATTCCAAAAAAACATTGTATGAAATCAGCAGAAAGAACCACAGTTTTTCCTTACTGGAGAATTTATACTTGGAAGTTCTTACATATAGGTTTCTTAGCTCCACAAAGAATCGCAAAATGTATAAAAAGGATGACATGACGTGTTGGAGATGTAAATCATTATATGCTGATTGGTTTCATATGATTGTCAATTGTAGAATGGTATCTGCTTTTTGGAATGACTTTAGATATTTCTGTAAAGCTTTGTGGAATGACAACTGTATAACCTCTGATTTTCTCATATTATTTAATGTGCCAATTCTGGAAGTCATACCCAGGAATCAAGTGCATATATTATGGTTAATACTAGTCACAGGAAGAAAAGTTATTACAAAGAAATGGAAATCTGAAAATTATTTAATACTGAATCGATTCATTTACCGAAATCAGTATGTAATAATGAAATCTCCACCATAATGCTGAGAACAAAAAATTCCACACATAAGCAAATTCTTGAGAGAAACTGCAATTATTTTAGATATTAAATGATTTCCTCTTGTATGTATCTATTGTTATGGGCACTGTATATAATTTACCATAGTTGTTTCTGTAAATATTTTGTTTGATCTTTGACGTTATAAAAAATAAAAAACATTTTTGAGGAAAAAAAGAAAAAATCCAAATGCAAGTTATAATTCTTCTTGCATCCCAGAAACTGTGCTGGTATCTGGAAAATAAACAGTATTTTTAAAAATAATGGACCAGTTGAGACAATCTAGTTTCTCTAGAATATTCCTCAGTGATTGGAGAATTGAAATTGGGATTGAAGTCTAAAGAGGAATGAATGTTTGTATTTTTAAATTGAGTTTAACAATTGCAGATATCTAAATGGGGGTATGACATGTGAGGAAAAAGCTAAAAGAATTGTGAATGGTGTGTGCAAGGTGGTTATTAAAAAGAAGAGGAACAATGGATGCAATTGGTAATTCTTAGGGTGGTATAATTTAATATTTTGTTTAAGAGGTTTTCAGTTTCATCTTTCTCCATGCAAATAAAGTAAAATGGTAGAATATATTCATTAGGTGTAGGTGGTTCCATGTAACTAGGTGAAGAGGGTAAGAGGATGCATGTTGTAACAGTAGAACTAGGTACAGACAGACCACAAAATTATTTTAAAATGTCACCTCAGAAGATGAAACCATTGTTTGTTTGCATAAGACATGGAGAGAAAGAGTTCTTTTGGCCATAACTCCTAATGATGCTGTTTTCACAAGGCACAGAGGGAAAGAATTCATTTGCCAAGACATTCAATAATACTGTTTACTTGTTTCCAAAACTGTTTTATCTCTGAGACTTGATAGGTTTGTTGAAATGTGACAACTGTGGCTTTCTCCTGCCTTACTGATTTTTTTATTATGCTATGTAGCACACTAAGGCTTTCTCATTCAGATGGAAGTTTAAATTGTTTACACTGAGATCAAACCTCATCTCCCAGTTTTAAATTATTCTTTCAATTAGAGGGTTATCCAGGTGTTAATCCTTAGTTTAATAAGCTTGGTAATAATTGGAACATATTTGTTTTTAAAATTCCCTGTTGCCCATGCTGTTCGCTCCTGTCATAGGCTGCTGGCTTGTTCACTGCACATGTAATCAACCCTTCCCACTATGGTCCAGGACATAACCCCTAAAGGACTTCCATTATGGGACACTACCACAACCTTCTAAGGAACTTCCAAACTATAGCCCCATCAGGATAAAATATAAAGTCTGCACGTGTAATCAACCCTTCCCACTATGGTCCAGGACATAACCCCTAAAGGACTTCCATTACGGAACACTACCACAACCTTTTAAGGAACTTCCAAACTATAGCCCCATCAGAATAAAATATAAAGTGTATGTACTGCAATATTTTACAAGTTCTCACCACCGTGGTGCCTGTGCTTTACCCTGCACTTGCCAAGCAGCCTACATAGATCCTTAACTCCCTTACCCCCTATGCTACCTCATATATATTTTTACCACTAGGTGGCACTGCTCTCCTACTTACTAATTAAGATCTCCTAAATCTATTTTCCTTCTCTCTCAAGCTATCCCCCACTCCCATTCATACTTGCCCCACTGGCCTGCTTTGACTTGCCTTGAGCTGTATTTCACCACCTTACTCCTCTCAGCCTTGTTTTCCCCTGCTGTCCCTGTACTTCATTCACAAAGTACACTTTTCTGCTTCAGTTGGCTGATTGGTTTCAGCCAGTTACCTTCTCTTTAGCTCTTCCTGATCCGTTTGCCCTATGGACTCACTCCACTCCCCTACCATGCCCCCCAATTCTCACCTGCCCCCAGCACTCCTACCTTTATTGGAACCCTAAACCCCTTCCTCTCTCTGTCAACCAATCACCCCCTCCTCCACAGCCCCATGTTCCTTTTCTCTCTATCAACCAAGCACCTCTTCTACAGCCCCCCTTTTCTCCACCTGCCTATCTCAGTCACTCCTCCTCTCCCACCTAACTCCCTAACTCATCTCCCACTACTATATCTTTACACTTATCCACCAAGCCTGGACTCCTACCTCAAACCATTCTCACTCCAATGATCTGCATTTTAGTCTTACTCCCTTTATATCTTACTATCTCCTACACCCACAACCTACTCCACCCACCTTTCCTATCCTATCCCCCCTCTCCCAACCTCCTTTCTTATCACGCAAAAACACACTTCCGTAACATATCCGCTTCACTAGTTCAACCCAACACACTCCACTACTTCAAAATAAAATTATTTCCCCTTTCAACTAAGTACTACACACCTAAGCAAATACTTAACTTCCCACAACTACTAAACACCAAATCAAAAATACTACTACCCTTCCTCAACTACTTCTGCTTAGCTGGAGACATACTTCCAAATCCTGGACCAAACACTACCTGTACTACCAATCTCCCCACCTCAAGCTATAAAGCTAACCATAAATACCCCAAATTCTTCACCATTAATGCACAAAGTTTAAGAAATAAAGTAACCCAATTCCATGCCAGGTTAGATTACAAGCAACCCGACATTGTAGCCATTTCAGTAACATGGCTAAAACCTCACATTAGTGACTCTGAAATCCTCCCTCCTGGATTCCAATCCCTCAGACATGACTGCCCAAACAGAAAAAGTGGTGGGGTAGCCTTAATCCACTCTAACCTACTATCCATCACTCCATACCCTAATCCTATCCCCACATTCAATAATGCAGAACTAGTAACAGGCCTGCTAAAAGTAAATAACCACAAAAGCATTTGTATCATTGCTCTCTACATCCCCCCTGGTAACAACACCATTAATCTGGAGGACATACTCCTCTGAACCTCAACCAATATTAAGCATGAGACCTATATACTTGGAGGCGTAAACATCGATTGGAATAAAATCAATAACCCCATTCCCACCATATCCATCAATCTATTTAACTATACACAAATTACTAACTCCATCACCAGGCCCAATAAAACAGACCCCCCCCCCAGGTACCAGACTAGACTGGATCCTAGCTTCCCATCCCAATAAAATCTTAAACTCTGGCATCACACCCGACCCTATAGGAGATCACTTGCCAGCATTTATCCACCGAGCTACCCACTCCTCTCCTTACATACACCAAGTCATCCACACATGTAACCTCACAAACTTTGACCCAACTACCTTCTCTGACTCCCTGAAACAAACAAATTGAAACCCACTAAAAACCCTTCCACTAGATACTGCCATAGAATTTTTCAACTCCTCCTTCTTAAACATTCTTAACTCCCTATCACCACCAAGAACAAAAAGAGTAAAAACCAAATCCGCCCCTTGGCTAACCAAAGATACCAAAAAACTTATGCTACAAAGAGACAAATCCTGGAAAACATACCATCAAAACAAACAGCCTGTAACTTTTCTTAAACAACTCCGCAACCTTGATAAAAAACAAATCATCAGAGACAAAAAGTCCTACTATATTAAACTCCAACCTAACCAATCTAAAAGCCCAAAACAATTCTGGAACTCCATTGATTCTCTTCTCAACCCAGGCACCAAAAGCAACCCCTGCCCTGACACCAGCAAATCAGACCCTGAAATAGCCTCTCTATTCAACTCCTTCTTCACTAACTTCATAGCTGAACTGACCAAGACCTTCCCTAACAATAACCCCTCCCCTCAATCCACCCTTTTGTCACTACCACTTACAACACCCTCCGCCCCCAAACCTCCACCTATATTCAACCTTAAACCCATCTCAACATCCTATAGAAAAAATACTCTCCGAATTAAAACCTTGCTCCAATGCCTCTGACAATATCTCATCCTCCTTCCTAAAAATAATCACAGATGGTATTACTGTTCCCATTAGCATCCTGATCAATAGAGCCATGCTAGAATGTTATATTCCCAAGCTATGGCACACTGCCTTCATTCGACCTCTCCATAAAGGAGGCAAAAACAATAACATCTCCAACTTCCACCCCATAGCCATCCTCTCCCCAATTACCAGACTACTAGGAAAATGCATTCACATTCAGCTCATGCCATTCTTAGCGAATAATCATCTAATCACCCCAACATGGCTTCCGTCCAGGCCATAGTACAACCACTGCACTTCTCTCCTTCCTAGAGACAATAAATCTTGCCCGGGACTCTGGAAAAATAGTTTCTACTGTTCTTCTAGATCTGTTCAAGGCATTTGATACCATCTCCCACACCTATTTCCTAAAGCATCTCTCCAACCTTAATCTCTCTCAGAATACTTTATCTTGGTTATCTATCTACCTCTCCAGTAGATCTCAAGCTGTAAAATGGGGGACAAGCACCTCAACCTTCCTTCCCACACCCACTGGGGTTCCCCAGGGATCCATACTCGGTCCAATGCTGTTTAACATCTTTACTAACAATTTCCATAAAGCCATACCCAATACCAAAATTGTACAACATGCAGATGATTACACATTAATCTGCAGTGCCACCAACCTCACAGAACTTCAGACACTGACCCAAGCTGCTTTTTCCACCACTGAAAATTGGATGCTTCAGAATCACCTCTCACTAAATGCCAATAAATTCAAAATACTATTATTTTCTCCCTCAAAAGCTTCCCCTCTTGATAAAAACTCATTCCAAATCATTATCCAGAACAACTCCACTATAGAGGTTGTTCCCTTTGCCAAACTACTTGGGCTAACAATTGATTCGACACTCACATCCAGCAAAACATTAAGAAAACCCATATAAAACTTGGTATGTTATACAGGAACATCCAATTTCTCTCTCCTTCCACCAGACAAACGTTTGCCACTATCTATCTACTCCCCTCACTAATGCATGGCGCTCTTCTATTAACTAACTTATCTGCCACACTCACTTCAAAATTGGAAGTCTGTTATAATAAGATTTCATCAAAGCCAAATAGTCCTCCCATCACTGTATTGCCCTTAATTTGTTACACTGGCTTGAACTCTCCAATCATCTAGACTATCTTCAGATTACTACAGCCCACAAACTAATCTTTCAACCCTCTAAGTGCCCTGCTCTGTGCAACATCCTTCTCCTCAGAGAACTCTCAGATCTACTCACCGAAACCTAATCTGGGTCCGAAAACCCAATCGCCCCGCTGGTCAACTCCTGCTATCCTTTTCCTTAGCAAAAAATGGAATTCTCTTCCTTCCTCTCTAAGGACCTGTGCAAACTTTGAAAACTTTAAATCTCAGTTACAATCATACCATTACTCTAACAGAAAATGCAGCTGCATTCTCCCCACCTAGTCCTATAATTCTCTCTGCACATCTAAATCCCTCTCCAGCTATGATTACTAGCCTTTCTAGCTATGAACTATAGGCAACCACACACATGTACATATTGTAAATATCAAATTTGTACCATGTACCTAAGAATCTACACCTGCTCTCTAACATGAAATGTAACTGTAAATTGTTCATTAATAATATTGTGTCTGTATCTAAAGGTAACATGTACCTAAGAATCTACACCTGCTCTCTAACATGAAATGTAACTGTAAATTGTTCATTAATAATATTGTGTCTGTATCTAAAGGTAACGTACCTAAGAAATTACACCTGCTCTCTAACATGAAATGTAACTGTAAATTGTTCATTAATAATATTGTGTCTGTATCTAAAGGTAACATGTACCTAAGAAATTATACCTGCTCTCTAACATGAAATGTAACTGCAAATTGTTCATTGATATTGTGTCTGTATCTAAAGGTAACATGTACCTAAGAAATTACACCTGCTCTCTAACATGAAATGTAACTGTAAATTGTTCATTAATAATATTGTGTCTGTATCTAAAGGTAACGTACCTAAGAAATTACACCTGCTCTCTAACATGAAATGTAACTGCAAATTGTTCATTAATAATATTGTGTCTGCATCTAAAAGTAACGTACCTAAGAAATTACACCAGCTCTCTAACATGAAATGTAACTGCAAATTGTTCATTAATAATATTGTGTCTGTATCTAAAGGTAACGTACCTAAGAAATTACACCTGCTCTCTAACATGAAATGTAACTGCAAATTGTTCATTAATAATATTGTGTCTGTATCTAAAGGTAACGTACCTAAGAAATTACACCTGCTCTCTAACATGAAATGTAACTGCAAATTGTTCATTAATAATATTGTCTCTGTATCTAAAGGTAACATGTACCTAAGAATCTACATCTGCTCTCTAACATGAAATGTAACTGTAAATTGTTCATTAATAATATTGTGTCTGTATCTAAAGGTAACATGTACCTTAGAAATTACACATGCTCTCTAACATGAAATGTAACCATAAATTCTTCATTAATAATATTGTGTCTGTATTTAAAGGTAACGTACCTAAGAAATTACACCTGCTCTCTAACATGAAATGTAACTGCAAATTGTTCATTAATAATATTGTGTCTGTATCTAAAGGTAACGTACCTAATAAATTACACCTGCTCTCCAGCATGAAACATAATTGCAAATTGTTCTTCTTTTCTATATTGTATCTGTGTCTAAACTTTGTAACATGGAACTTTTCTCCCCGGGCCTCCACTGAAAAGAGGCTTTCTGAGCCCAGTGGACCTCCCTGGTCATCAAACTGGAAATAAATAAATAGATACATTTTGTGATTTAGCAGACTGGATGCTAAATTTGTGGCAGAAAATTCGGAATATCGGCAGTTATGAAATGGAGACCAGTCAAAAGAGTTTAAGTGGATGCTTTAGGTATTATTTATTTATTTGTTTGTTTGTTTGTTTGTTTGTTTACCAGGAAAGTCATACTGGGCCACAGGGTACACATTTTCAGTGGAGGCCTGCAGAGAAAAGATTCAGGTTACATCAAAACAAGCATCCTACAAATATTATATATTACAAAATTATTGCGAAATGCATTTTACTTTACAACCTCATACAGACATATTACATTAAAACTATTTCAATAATGAAACATACTTGTTTACAAATATTATACAGTAGCAAAAACATGTTCTATATGAATAGTAAGCCTGAAATAAAGGAGATTGATAGGAGATGTTAAGAAGGATGTCTAGCTGTCCATATTGTGCAGTAGAGTAAAAGATGACATCAGAAATTTAGTAAAACACCATAGGTATTATCCTACATATATATATATATATATATATATATATATATATATATATATATATATATATATATATATATATATATATATATATATATATATATATATATATATATATATATGAAATGTTAGAAAGTAGTTCAGATGTAGATTAGATGACAAATAGTTGCTGTAAGAAAGTCAGACAAGAATGGCAGAGTAGACAAGGAGAAGAGAAGGGGTATGTGTGGTCAGGAAAGGGGAATTTTTTGGTAGGAATGGTTCAGCCTGGGTTGGAGCAAGACCAAACCCAGGAGTTAAAAAGGAAGTCTTTTAGAGTGAGTTTAAAAGCATGAAAGTTAGAGTTTGTTCTGATGGGCAAAGGTAGTGAGTTCCACGTTTTGGCTATAGAGCAGGAGCAGGGGCTTTGCTTTGCACAATTATTAGGTTTATGAATAGAGAGGAGTTGTTTGCCTTCTGACCAGAGACATCTGTTTGGGTGGCAGCTATGGAGAAGGAATTTCAGGGCAGGACATGCTGATGGCTTATGTACAGTTTTATGTTCTGTAAGTAGTTGTACATAGGATGAAGGATTCAGATGTTCAAGCCACTTTAGGGTTTTAGGTGGCAAGCATTGTCATGTGAAGTGAGAAGCATTTAATGTGAATTCTACAATTTCTTTTCACATAATTTTACCTTTTGTCTTTAGTAAAGTCTGTAATTGGGGCCCATAAAGCAGAGAGGATAAGACTAGAATGCAACCAAGGGTAGCTCTATTAAGCTGTGTGTAGGCTGTATTTTTGCCTGTAAAGCATTCCCAGTTGGTGTTTTTTTATATATTATTGTAAATGTGAAGATCAAATTTGAGTCTGTCATTTATTATCATACCCAATAGTTTTGTATAAGAGACAACTTCAATTTCTCTGTCATTAAGGGAAACGATTTTAAATTGGGTAGCATTTTGACTGTGTGTTTTTGGGGTTAATTAATATAATTAATATTAATTTTCCTTTGCATTTTTAGGGTAGAATGAGATGTTTTGAAGGAAGTTTTTGATGAAGGCAATTGAGCCAAATGGAAATAGGACGATGACCCCTTAAGTTGAGGGCTAGTATTTATAGAGACAAGCTGGATAATGTGGTATTACTTATGACTAGGTTTAGAAGAGAGTATTTATCCCATTTAATGTTTGGATGGGAGGGGTCTTGTATTAGCTGCTGCAGACCAACATATGGTAAATTTTAATTCATATAATTTTTTCAGAAACATGGGAAGGTTTATATTGAAATTTTCCAGATTTGCTTGTGTTGCTGCAGGTGGGGTAGTACTCATTATTTGTTTGAGGAAGCTTCCAAATTTTTTAGAAGGGAGAGGAGAAAAAGATACTATTAAATACTTTTTAGCCAATAGTGGTGATGGAATAATCCACTTTGTATCCTTTTCATTTTTAGTAGGAACTGACTATGAAATTTGGTTAGACAAGAAGATACACACACACATGGCACTCCCCCCATATCCTTAACTTTAATAAAATAATTTTTGTGGAAGAGGGGACTGAATGTATAAAATTAAAAGAGAATAACTTGAAAAGGGATTGATTAAGTGTAAGTAGTAAGCAAAGTAACATTGTAAATTAAGAGCAAATTATTCATTAGTACTGCTTGGAAATATTGTAAACAAAAGTGGGGGATGGACTAGAAGATAAAGTAATGGAGTGGGGAATTATTACGGGGAGGCTAAATAAATGGAAAGCCCCTGATGACTCAAGATATTAAGCTAGAAAAATATAGAATGCTATATGAAAAATAGAATTCAAATATGTGTAAATAAAACAAAATTTAAACATATGAAAGTTCCTCAAAACATGTTACCATATAATTATATCGTATAAGAAATATTAAATACTTAATTCAAATTCTAAATTTATTTTCAGCGTGGTAAAGGATGCATGCTTCCTAAATCAAAGGTAAAATTCATATTCAAAATGATAGTCTTGACAATAGATAGTCAAGATTATCACACTAAACAGCAAAATATGTACAGCAGAGTATAATAAGCAAGAAAATAACTGATGTTAAATTGTAAATAATAGTCAAAGAAGCCATAACAAACATTAGAAAATGCACACTCTAGAGGGTACATAGTGCCTGTCTAGTCTCTGTTCCTCAAGACTACCTTTAAGCCATCTACCACATAGAGCTTTGGTAACTAAACATAGCAGTGACTCCCCCCACCCATGCACCATCCTGCCCAGTGCTGGTAACCCAGAATCTGATGACTTAGCCCCATTCCTCTGGACTGTGTCTCCAAGTACCTGGATGCACTGATCAAACCTTGGTTGTTTGGGACACCATCATGGCATTATGCTTCTGCTATAGAGAATTATAATACACATGCCATAAACTACTGTATAAATTAATATGTATTTTTTTATTTATTTACATATGTGCTGTAAGTAAATTATGACTGAAAAAGACAGGTAGGTAGGTAGATAGATAGATAGATAGATAGATAGATAGATAGATAGATAGATAGATAGATAGATAAGATAGATAAATTGCTAACATTTCAACTGGGATTAATGGTATCCATGAAAACTAGAGTTTGTTAAATAGAGTGGCAAATATAATTCTAGATTGGGGCAGATAAGGCTTCCAATACATAATAGGCCTTTTTAAGAAACTGCAGTGGTGTGGATCTTCATAATGTAGCCCTTGTTATGGGAGACACCTGCATACTATTCCTCATACATCAAGTATGGTTTCATTTGGATACATTTTTATGAATCAAGAACATGTCCTTACTGACACTAAGTCCGAGGTTGGACCTAATTTATGGTCTGATTATGCCTTATTGATACTAAAATACCATTTGTAAATAGGAAAAGAATCTGTCATGCATTGCTGATTTCTTTCATACATGCTACAGGAGCAACAGCTCAAGGTGCACTCTGGGGAATGGTTGGAGGGGAAGTTCTGTAACTTAAAGGAGGTAGATATGCAAACTTGGGATCACATGAAAGAGACCTTAAGGAAACAGTAGTGGATGACTCTAATGAAACTATGAAAAGACAGAGGGTCTGATGTATTTAGGCTATAAGCAACTTAGGCAGGCATAGATAGCAAGGTAGACACTAGAGAGGGTGGAGCCACATGTTCTGCAGCAGACAGATCAGGAAATATGAAAAATATAAATGAGATTTGATATGGTGGTGGTGGTGCAATGGGTAGAACCAAGCAGTCATCGTCAGACAACTCACCATGGTTAAGCTGCAATTTCTGAAGTTTCCTATAACTTGGCAATCAAAAATGTATTATTTTAGAACACCCTAAGGCAGTGAATCAGCAAGAGATCGAACACACCAATCCAGATTAAAGGATGCCAAATGGCTACTGTCACGAATTCGCTATAGATATTACCTATATTTGCTATATTTTATTTAAAAAAATTGTATGCTTTAAGAGTGGAGGAGTGGGATTTAGTTAAATGAAATGCAGAGAAGCTGCATGATCCTCATCTCCTTAGGTTGATAGTAGAGGAGGTGGGTGGGTTGATGTAGCCATTAACAGTAGGGATAGTGAGGCTAAATGTGAAGGCAGATGGTCTCCATGAGGAATTCTAGCTATTAGCAGGAGATACTTTGACTGAAGTATGAGTTAATTTGATGACTAAGCCACTGCAGGGGATGATATTTCATTAATGTGGAAAGAAGTAACTATCACAGTGATTTAAAACAGCAGATATTGCTGTTCAGTTTCAGATGAATTTCAGTCTTAAATTATGATAGCAACGTTTTCATGTCTTAATCAGTGAAAACAGTTGCAAAATTGGATTTAAATTAGCAAGAAATTATCAATGCAAGTTTGTAGAGGGAGGGAAAACGTGTGATAATACAATTAGAAAAATGACTGTTACTACCAAACTGTCAGTTCTATTGTAATCGGTTATGCTTCTGCATTTAGATGCAGAGAAAACATTAATTAAAGTTAAGAGGCCAGTTTTGTTTGCAGTCTTAAAGAAGATATTGAGGCTTCCACCTCCCATAAGCCACACCACTTTAACAGGTTAACTTTACCACCCCAGTCATCTCTCCTTACAAAAAATCTAATTCTGCTCATTTGAAAAACAAGAAGGCGTAAAGGGCTAAAATGAAACTGTATGTGTCTCATAACACTGGTGTATATGTTTGCAAAAGTACTTTAGAACCATGGTAAAGTACAAAATGTTAAGTTTTGTTTCCTGAGCCTGAGACAGCATTTTTTGTAAATTGCATGGCAATAGGGAAACTTATTCCTTACTGGGTTAAAATGCAGATAAGCAGAAAATGTATTTTTGCTAAACTTGTAATTTTCCTGTTGGATATGTAGTAGTGGTCCAGGGGATAAAATGTACTGTTCAGTTCTTTTCTACTGGATGTTAGCAGTGGTTTTAAGTTTATTACCTTGATAAAGGTTTTCTATAAGATGACCATTCATTTCTTTGTTTTGGGAGACATGACTTTTCAAGTACTGTCTCCCACATATGTATGTTATTTGCTTTGAATAAAGTTGTACTTTGTACTTTACTGCCACATATTGAAGTATTTTATTTAACTTTAACAGCTGGTGCCTTAAGACTCAGATTTTCTTGAACTGCCTGGAGCTGCCTGCTCCAAAAAATCGCTTTACTGTGCCCTCTGTGGTGTCGGTTCATAGCTGCACCTTTCTTTTTGGGACTTTTCAGTCTTGACAGAATTTCATATTTCTGCTGGTAAGTGTTGTTTTTGTATGGATATGGGTTAGCATGTGAGTGGGATGTCTTTTATTTTTGTATTTGCATTGTAATCTTTCTTTACAATGGGAGCAAATGTGGGTACTTTAAAAGAATTGGAGTATGATATTCCTGCTAGACATATGTTTTACAAGTTTAATAAGAACAGTTGTATGTATTTAGACAAATGGCACAAACTTACCAACAATGATGGTAAATTAAGTTTTCCACCTGCAGAAACATTTTATAAAAATATTTGTTAAACTTACAAAAAAGACTTAGAAAAAAAGGTAATACAGTCCCTGCTGGATGCTGGTCAGCTTTTAATGCCTGGCAGGTAGAAACTAAAGATAGGAAAAATATTCCATTGTTCATAGTTTAAAACATAAAGCAGCTAAGTTAAAAATGCAATTACAAATGGCTAATAAGATGTTTAACCATGTTCAACCATTCTGATCATCAGGGGCCAGTTAATTATGGACTTTATCCTCCTAGGAAACTTCAGAAATTACAGCTTAACCATGGTGAGTTGTCTGACGATGACTGCTTAGTTCTACCCACTGCACTGTCACCATTATATCATGCACCTTCTCCTGCCCAGCAGAATTCTACTGTCTACTTTTCCATTTCAGAGACTTATACTTCACCACCTTCTCAGAGAAGTCAATCTTCTGATTTGTTCCCTTCCACTAGATGATCTAAAGTTTCTTCTTCTTCTTCTTCTGTCTCAGATGGTGCACAATCAAAGATACCTAGAAAACATACAGAAACAAAACCTATGATGTTTACAAGCCTTCCAGGGTGACATAAAAAGCGGGGTGTTATGTTATTCTCCCAGATGGCACACGTTACGCTCACAAATTTATTCACTCAATTTCCCATAGTCATAGATGGAATGAATATTTTGGTCCTAACAAATTTAACCCAGACAAAGATGACTCTGATTCCTCTTCAGAGGAAAAGGAAGATAATGTAGTGACTCTGACTACCCAACTGTATCCCCTATGACAAGTTCTGAATGCAGCCCATGTCAGAGATGAAGCAACACTTTCTACTATAAATGTAGACTACCCTTGGTCGACAGTGGATTTCCAGACTATTTTGGACTCCCTCCCATTGATTAAAACCAATCCAGCAAAATATGCTAGAATTTTAAAAGGGCATGTTCAATTGCAAAATCTACTTTAAAGGATCTCAGACCAGTATTAGAGAGGTCCATTCCACCTGATCTATTTAAACATATTTGGGAGCATGCCAACATACTAGACCCTATTCCTCAACATACTGAGGCAGATGCTTTTCAGGCGCCTATAACTTGTTTATTACAGTCTATCACTGCTGTGTTTCCACTGGTACCTAACTGATCACGGATAAATACAGTCACACAGAGACAGGATGAATGCATTATATCTTATTTACAGCATATGACAGATGCTTTTTATGTCTTTTCAGGTTAAACTGACCCCATTGAAGGGCAAGTAGTGAGTGGTCTCTCGGCTGCTTGCTCTTCAGACAGAACCGCATTCGACCACCACAACACAACACCAACCACAGAACACAAAGCTCATCTCCACAGTGTTCCCCTCAGCCTAAGCCCTTAAGGCAAAACACTTTGCCCAATGTACTAATCATAGAAGATTCAATAGTGAGGCACACTGATGTCCCACTCACTAGGTTAACAAGAAGGAGGTGACAGTCAGTTGTCTATTGGGTGCCAGGATCTGCCACATAACACATGAACTCAGGTCATTCCACAACAAGTGCAAGTATGACTCAGTCATTGTCCATGTGGATGTAAATAACCCAAGACATACCTCCACGGACTACATGGAAAGAGATGTGATGGAACTCTTGGATTATGTGGCCCAAGCAGGTATAACCCTAGCCCTGATCAGTATCCTACCATCACACAGAATGATATTACAGTATGAGCAGAAAATGATTGACTTACAACAATTGGCTATGTTTCTGGTGTTATTCTAAGGGAATCCAGTGTCTATCTGTCTGGAATTACATGATTGATAGACCTCGATGCTTTGCCAGAGATGGCCTGCATCTGTCACCCCTGGGATTCTGGCTACTACCTAAGGCCTGCATCTGTCACCCCTGCAATTCTGGCTACTGCCTAAGGTTTTTGCCACCCCTATAGTGCCTTTTTATGGAGTGTTCCAAAGACCAAATTTCCACCGTAACAGCTATAAATAAATGCAATCTGAGGGTCATGCTGCTCAATGCTAGAAGTTTTAATCTCTAGATACACTCACTCAAAGCGCTCCTCAAAATGGAGAATGTTGACTTTTGTGCTCTAACGAAGACCTGGTTTAAAGAGGCAGAAAGCACCCCTGCACTTCCAGGCTACAACTCCTTCCCTACCTTTCGACCCCAGAATATGGCAGGAAGTTCTAAAGGTGGTGGTGTCTCCATATTCATAAAAGATATGCACACCTCTAGACAGGTAGTCCAGCATAATGCATCCGAGATACTCCAGGTACAACTAACACTGAGCAAGATGGCGTTACAGGTCATAGCCTGCTATAGAACACCAACCATGTCCCTAGACTCTCACTCCACTTTCCTAAGCACCCTGGAATCTATCAAGGTCCAGCCTAGTACTCTCATACTGGGAGACTTCAAGTACCCCTCCATCAACTGGGAAGACTATTCATGTACCAATGCACCGGCCCAATGTTTCCTGGAATTCATCACTTCCAATGCCCTAGACCAGCTCATTCTGACCCTCACTAGAGGAAGCAACATCTTTGACCTGGTTATTACCAACATGAGAGACCATTGCTCCACACCTATAGTCAATTCCTCCCTGGTTAGATCTGACCACAAACTGATCACCATGGAAATCTCCATCTCACCTACACCCCCTGCAAATGTGACCAACATGAAAAACTTCTCCAAAGCTGACTTTGGATTCCTGAAAACAGAGGTGGCTAACTTCTTGGCACCCATGCTAATAGAAAATAGCTGCATGACTACAGAATCATATACCAATGCCTTTTCATCTGGTCCTTCACCTTATATTCTTTCTTTTGTTTTTTTGGCACATTCAGTTGCTGCCTGATTTTTATCTACTTCTGGTTTGATTTCCATTCCTGCTTGACAATGATATGCTTCTGCTAAATTAAGCAAAGTTATTTTAGATTTATTCTCCTCATGTTTCAAGACTTTCACTCCATTTGGGTCCTGTGAGTTCAGTAGATATGTATGGAGTCCCACAATTACAGATCTATACATGTAATCAATTTCAAGGAGACCCATCAGATGTTGGAGCAGGGAATATATAATCTTGGTATACACTGATTTTTATAAATCATTTGGTGAGCATAAAACATCCTTCTTGTTTTCCTGTCTAATCTATCCAACTCATTTTGGGGTCAGTCAGTCACTCCAATACAGTAAGTTAGGACAGGAAGAGCAAACTGGTTTATAGCCTGGATTTTGTTCCTAGATGTCAACGCTGTTGTCAGAATTAATTTAAGTCTTCTAACATTTTCCTTACTAAGTTTTATTTGCATTTGTTCATGTTTTATTGTTGATCCTTCATCAATTCCCAAATATTTATACACTCCTTCTTGCTCAAGTTCTTTTATATCCCATTCTTGTCCCAAACTGATGTTTTCCTGGTGCTGCAGTTTTCCTGCTTTAAAAGTTGCTTTTGCACACTTATCAAGACCAAATGACATTCTTATATCATCTGAAAAAGATTTGACAACCTGTAGCTGTGCTTTCAGTTCCTCATCTCATGAGCTATACAGTTTTAAATCATTGACAAAGAGAAGATGAGAAGTCTTGTTGTTTTTTTAGGAGCCAAATTGTACCCATGGCCTAACCTGCTAGGTAAACAGCTTAACAGGTTAATGGCAAGGCAGAATGGCAATGGTGACAGAGAGTCACCTTGGAATATCCCCCTTTGAATTTTTTTCTCTGGGATAATAATCTGTCCTTTATCATGGCTTAATTGCAAAGTGGTCTGTCACTGTTTCATTGTCACTGTAATGTGGTGGATTAGTGTAGGGTGTATTTTATAGATTTTTAAGCACTCTTTTATCCATGAATGTGGGATACTATCAAATGCTTGTTTATAGTCAATCCATGCCATACTTAAATTCTTCCCCTTTTGTTCAGTTCTCCAGTATGACTTTATTTAACAACAAATGATCCTTCGCTCCATATGACTTTCTTTTATTGCCCTTTTGTTCTACTGCCATAATTAAGTTTTCTTCTAAATGACTATAAACTCTGTCAGCATCAATTCCAGTGTATAGTTTATACGTTGTCAGAAGGCAAGTTATTGGTCTATAATTTTTAAGGTAGGTTGCAGATTCACTCTTAAGAAGGAGCATTGTTTTGCCTGTTGTTAGCCAAGTTGGTGTCTGTTCAGGGTGCGCATCCTTGTGCAAAGATGTTGATACTTTTAACCAAAAGTTAGGTACTGCATCTGGGCCTGCGGTTTTCCAATTAGAGAATTTTCTTAACTTTGTCTCAATCTCTCTAGTTGTTACTTCATCCCATTTCATATCCTGCACCTTTAAACTTCTTGTTCTTTCTTTTACTTCTACTATCCATTCAGCATCTGTGTTATGTTCCACAGGATCTTCATAGATACTTCTCTAAAATGTATCTACTTCCTTCTTTTTTTGCTAGTCTTTCAATTCCTTTTACCTTATTTCCTAATTCTCTATAAAACTTTTTGGGTCATCAATAAATTGCTTATTTTGTACTTTTCCTTTATATTTATTTGTGTATCTTCTAAGTTTTTCTGCTTGTGCTGAAATTTTTAGTTTATTTGCAATAGTGCATGATAGATCCTGGTCTGTTCTAATACTGTGCATTGCTTTAATTACGTCTATCTTTCTCAGTATTTTTGTTGATCTATTCCCTCTTCTATAGTCTTCTAAGAGTGACACTTCTTGTCTTAATTGCTTTATAGTTTTTTCTATTCAACACTTCCATGATGATATTCAATTTCTCCCCTTCCTCTCCCTCACTACCCTGTGCTCTTGTGGTAGAACTTTATCAGTTATTAATTTAGCAGCACAGTAATCTATCCTGTTTACTTCTGTTATATCACATGGATCTCTATGAACAGTTCTAATTACTGCATTCATTTGTTTTATCAGACTACTTACTTTCTGGGTTTTATTAACCGTCTGCAGTCTATTTCTCTCATTGATCTTAATATATCAATCCATGTCTACTAAATCAAGCAACTCTTCTCTTAGCTCATTTTCTTCCAAACTGAGGACACATCCTTTATTTTTCATTTCTTGTGAACATTCTATAGAAAGTACTATAACATCTTCCTATGGCACCTTCTCTTCAGTTTCATCCTGTGCCATTTGTTGCTCTGTCATATGGGAACTTACTGGCCTATCACTCCTCAACATTGACTGAATCAGTTTCCACAGTTTCCTGTTCCTTTCCTAGTTGTCTAGCTTCAAGTGAATGTTTATACTGATTTCCTGTAAAAGGCTCCAAAATATCTTGATATGGCACCTGACCAATTGCTTCCTGTTCCACTGGTTTCCCCTTAATTTGAATATCCATTGCTCTATCCTGTTGTGCTTTCTGCATTTGATTTTCTACACTGAATCATTAACTTTGCAGATTCTCCATAACCTCAGTTTCTATTTCTTTAACTTCTCTATTACTAACCTCCTTTTCTGCTTTTCCTCTTTGTCTTCTTATTTTTTTGTATTGTAAAGTTTTCCATGTCTGGATTCCTTTGCCTGTATTTCTCTTCAAATATCTTTGGTGCTGCTCTTTTTGTATTGGTTAGTTTTACTTTCTCCTTTGCATAAATATTACACCATATTAAATCTCTTTTTCTTCCCATGTCCATATTTCCTCTTCAGATGTTTCTTTATCTTCCTGTTTGTCCTTACCTTGGGGACTCACTCCATCATGCTGTGATATAACCTGAATTAGACCTTCTACACCAAATCCTTCACTTTGCAGGTACTCCAGAACTTCAACTGCTATTTTTTAACTTCCACTTTAGTAATCTTTTCTATGTTCCATGTTTGTGATATTATGTTTTTATTGTAAAATCTGCCATATCCGGATGCCTTTGGCTGCATTTCTCAGCACCATAGTGGGGTCAGTAATGCTAATGCAGATGGGCTGTCAAGACAGGATATAGGTTAATGTTTTCGAAGACCGGCCCATTTCTCTCAAGCATTGTTTTTCCAGGGTTGCTTGATAAGCTAGCTAGAGTCTTTAAAGTGGGGGCCAGATGTGATGATATGAGGTAGTGCCATCTGTGCCAGGGAGAGTAGGGCAGTGCATGTGCAACATATGCCAGTATAGCTAGCTGGAGTTTTGTAAATAATTTTATGTCACTTGACTATCACACTCATTTTTACAGATGCTTGCATTAAAAGCGTATTTGTAAAGTTGCTTATGTAAAAATGCATCAACAATGGGACCTGCTGGATAGAGATATACATGTATGTCAGACAGTAGTATTATTATTATAACTGAATAAATGTATATGTTTTAACAGAGAATTATGGAAGGGATGAGTTTAATCTCAGTCCAGATAATTTTGTAAAATAGGTTGAAAATTAAATGGCTTGGTTTAAGCCATAAAGATTTTATCTTTCAGGTCTAATTGTAGCCAGAGACAAAAATGTCTGTGAAAACCAGGACTAGGAATCTTAGTGTATTGTCTTTAGGGGTGAACTAATTGCTACCCTGGAAGGGTGGAAGTTTTTGAAATTGTTTTATAGCCTTCAGATTCTGCAACAGATCTTAGCAAATCTCAGGGTATGTATTGTACCAGAGTTAAGCAACCAGATTGTCATTCTATAACCAGCACTGAAATGATTCTTTATATATTAGTGAGAACTATGATGGAACTCTCACAGTAGCACTTTTTTTTGGAACCTGACAGGAAAGATCTCTTACAATCTCACACCTCATCTTGCCTTGATGTAGTAAGCAGCTCAACACTCATCATTTTGCCTTAAGTAGGGTATAGTAATTCGTTACTCAGTTAGGAAAATATAGTGAAATTAGTTAAGTATTGTTATTCTGCATCTGTGTGAGTCAATCCAACTTTGTTATTTTTTTTTGTATCTCCTGTGATTGAAGCTCTGGAGTTCATTGTAACTAGATATTCAGTATTCTCATGTTTTCTATTTTATTTATTATTAAATATTTCTTTAGCTTTCATTATGGCTGGTCTTTTAGAGAATACTTTTAACATCTTAAGAGTACTTATGTTTATTTTAGTGACACTGCGGCCACTCCTGAAAGCCTTGCTGCATTGATCAAACCTCTACCATTTGTATTAGTATTATTTTTACTTAACATAATTGGGTACCTTGTAAGAGCCTTAGAGTATCTGACTGGTGGCAGTATAATTACCTTATAGTCTTGTCAGAGGAGCACAGCTGGTAAATCTGTGTCAGCCTTTCCCAAGTGTGTGTGTGTGTGTGTGTGTGTGTGTGTGTGTGTGTGTGTGTGTGTAAATCAGATGTCCAAGTGTATGTGTCAGTGACTTGGAACAGGGACATAATGTTCCAAAGTGGTCAGTACGGAGTCTTGTTTGGGGCCTGGAGAGAGAGAGAGAGTCCAGCCCCAGGTCTAGAATGTGCTCCCTGTGTGCTGTGTCATTATAGGTTATTATAGGTTCGTACTAAGGTAACTGCCCTTGTGAGCCATTTTAAGCCTAGCCAATTATCCCTTGTGAAACTCAAACCCTGCACCTTGTGCTTGCAAGGCAAACACCTTAACCATTAGGCCACCCTCCCAACTCTTAAGGGAAATTGTGCTTGGTGCAGAGCGCTGCATCTGAAAATATTATGTGTGTCCATTTTTGTTCCTAATGGCCACCCCCTCACCGGTGTCAGTGGTGAGGATTGAGGCTCCTTTATTACTGGCCTGGAGTATGGACCATCACATTCCTCTTTATCTTATCCCATTCATCTGACATTTCTTGTCTGTTTTCATGTATCACTGATTCTGTAAAAATTGTTATCCTCTTTTTCCCTCTTTGATCCTCTACCAGGCATGTTGGAACCATTCAGTGTCTCTGTAATTCTTTCTCCTTTTCTCCCTATATTTTCATTCCTTTCATAGTACGGTTTGAAAGAGAGTGAGAGGTCTTGCTCTCACCTCCTTAATATGTGTACATGCTCTTTTGAGATATTGGTTCTGCCTGTTCTTTATGAAGTTTTATGCCTTGCAGAGTAGTATATATAACTGCTTCCCATTGACCTCCCTGCATCTCTTTTTTATCTTTCAAATTCTTCCATCCCACTGTCTGTAGGAACCTCTTTAGAAACCTCCCTTATTTTGTTCTTCCTCTTGCTCTGTGGCCTCTCTCTACCTCATGTCTCCTAATGCTAGCATTCCAGTCCTCAGTACATACTGCTATTGCTTCCTGAAAGTGGACAATATCTCTTAATATTCTTCTCATTTTTATTAAGGCTTTTGGGAGGAATATACTGACAGTTTTTTTTTGCTCTAACTGTCCCTTTATGCCTGCAAATTTCTTCCACCTGCACATTAGCGGGGAACATGTCTTTTTCTTTAGCTTCACAACCTGTCTTTGCCTTTTATTTCCCCAGGAGGAGCTAGGCTCCACAGTGTGCCCCCCTTTACATATCTTTTCATGTCCTTCAAAATGTTAATGTTTCTCTTTGAACATTATAATATGTGCTATGGTTGTCTTTATATGTACCAGGATTCTTTCTCTTTTTACTCTATTTACTAGCCTGTGGATATTCTAAGATTTAATATCTCTTTTCTTAAGTTATTTTCTGTCTCTTTGTTCTTCTTTTGCTTTTAAGCCTGCTCTATGCCCATATTCTCCTCATTTCTCTGCTTACTTTGCCTTGACTTTATTTCCCCCCTAATTCCTTAACGTGACATTTCTCTGTTTCTATTCCTATTTTGCCTTCCCCTCCTTCAATCCCGTTTTTGAACTCTTCATCTTGTAGCTATAGAGGTTCATAGCTAGGTACTAGGCTATCTGCCTGAGGGCATTTATAAGCCTAGCCAGAGTGTGTTGGCTTTTGCTGCCCCATTGATTAATTAACTGATCCTCTGTCAAGCAGAGCCAATGAAGTGATCCCAGGGGTGTATTTTCTGTTACCCGTCCACTCTTGAAGGTCTCTCTTGAAGAGTGTTAGTGAGGGGCTCTGCCTAATGTAGTTAGGAATTTTGTTCCAAAGCATGGGGAGTCTCTGTAAAAAAACACTGACATGAAGTTGCTGAAGTACCTTCAAGCAGGAGAGTTTATTGTTAGCGCTTTCGTTTAAACAAATTTCCAAACGTTCTTCACCACAAAAGTATTCCAATTCCTTGAAGTGCAAAGGATTTATTATAAAACACTGCTGCTCACATAAAATGTTTGCCAAGGCACTAGAAATTATATTCTGTATTTTATGTGAGCAGCAGTGTTTTATAATATAAATCCTTTGCACTTCAAGGAATTGGAATATTTTTGTGGTGAAGAATATTTGTTTAGATTCATAGACTGTAGTTATACAAATTTCCAAACTTCTTCATTTGTCTAAACAAAAGCGCTAACAATAAACTATCCTACTTGAAGGTACTTCAGCTACTTTGTTTCTGTGTTTTTTACTAGTTTATTGGTCTTGTGGTTTTTATGGGGAGTCTCTGTGACAGGAATCTTTCCCTGCAGCATGTTCTATTTATTGTTGTGGCGAGGTTTAGCTCACTAGAGCATGTGGCTCACAGTGACTTGGATCTCTTTAGGTGGAGCATGTCCATCAATTCTGAGTTGGACATGGCTTTGTAAGTCAGGCAGAGATGACCTCTGAGTAAGCGATATGCCACTGAGTACAGCCAAAGTTTTTTCAGTCGGGCTGCATAGGACATATGTTTGAGGCCAGTAATCCTCTTGGTGAGGTACTTTTGTGGTCTTTCCAGCTGTTGGAAGTGTCTTGTGAGGTACATCCCAAATGGGGTATTGTACTCTATGATGGGTCTAATGAGTGATGAGTAGAGGGGCACTATAACCTCTTTATTTTAGATGCGAACCCTTTAGTAATTAGATAGGCCACATAGAAGGATTTCCTAACTACTTTGGCAATATGATTGTCAAAGGAGAGATTACTATCTACCTGGGTCCCCAGATCTCTTATTACCTGTTCTGTATTAAGGGGGCTGCCACCTATGTGGTAATTCATGGGTGTTTTGTTTTTCCCAAATGGGATGACTATGCATTTTTTGGCATTTAGCTTGAGGCCATGACTTTGACACCAGGTGTCCATCTCAGTAAGGTCCTTTTGGAGGATGTCTGTGTTAGCCGGAGAGTCAATTATGGCTCCCAGTTTGCAGTCATCGGCGAACTTGGTTAGCCATAGTCCTCCTGTGTTTGCCTGTACTTCTGAAAAGTATTTGGCAAACAGTAGGGGTCCCAGGACTGAGACTTATGGGACAACACTTGTTACTGGTTTAGAGTCAGACCTGGAGCCCGCTATTCTTACCGTGTGAGTTCTGTCTGTAAGCCAGTTGGCAACCCATCTCGTGACGTAGGGGTTTATGTTCAGGCTGGTGAGTTTTTCTGTAATACCTGAGTGGGGAATGGTGTCAAAAGCCTTGGCAAGGTCAAGGTAGGCTGTGTGAACCACCTTTCCCTTGTCTATGGCCTTGGTGACTGTCTTGAAGACGTCAACCAGGTTCAGTAGGCATGATCTGCCCTTAACAAAGCCAAACTGGGTCGGGTCAAGTGTTTGGAGGTTCCCAATGTCTTTGTTAATGAGTTCCATGATGATGTGCTCCATAGCCTTGCAGACCAGGCTAGTCAGGCATATGGGGCAATAATTACCAGGGTCAGTTGTGGCCCCTCCTTTGTGGAGAGGAATAACCGTTGCTGTGCACTATTCTATGGGCACATAGCCTGTCGAGAGGCTGAGGTTGAACACATGTTTAGGTGGGGGGTTAGTTTGTTCTGTAGTTTGTGCAAGACACAGCCTGGGACACCATCTGGTCCCACTGATGCTGTGTTTTTGGCTTTTGAAAGGGCTGTTTTCACCTGTGTGTCTGTGATTTTTGGGACACTACACTTTTCTGGTATTATTGCGGGCCCTTTTGGAGGTGAGAGGGGGATGAAGTTTGCACTGAATCTATCTACCAGGATGTTGGCAATATCAGTAGGTTCAGTATAATTTGTGCTATTTTGCACTAGTTCAGTGCATATCTGCGAGTTTCCACTTAGATTCTTAACATAGCTAAAGAAGGCTTTGTGGTTATCTTTTGAATCCTTGGTTATTTTTCTTCCAAAGTTAACCTTGGATGATTTCATGAGGAACCTTAGTTTCTTACTGATACTGATCAGGGATGTCTTTCCTTCTTGGGATTTGCTTTTCTTCTGAACTAGTTTCCTCCTTTTATTGTATAGCTTGTTTATTTCAGGGGCCTACCAAACTGGTTTCCTTCTCTTAGAAGAGTGAGTCTTGGTTTAGCTAGAGATGGCACGATCCATGCATCCTTGTAGGTGCTCATAGAGTGCATTTGTAAAGGTTTCTGCATCTTGGGCAGCATTATCCTTTAGCGTAGGGGCTGTGAAACTTACCACCTCTGTCTTAAGAAAGGTGAACTTTGCTTTAGAATTTTTTTTTACTGTGGTATCCTTAGTTGGGGATGGTGGTGGGGTGTGGACATCCAGAGTGATTCGTTTATGGTCTGATCTAACTAGTGACGGGTTAACCTCTGGTGTGGAACACTTGTTGCCCATGTTGGTGATGACCAGGTCCAATATGTTTTCACTTCTGGTAGGGGAGTTTACCAGCTGATCCAGGGCATTTGAGTTGATGAATTCCAGGAAGCGCTGGGCCTGGGAATTTGTACTTGAGTAGTTTTCCCAGTGAATGGTAGGGTAATTGAAATCACCCAATAGCAGGGTGTTTGGTAGAACCTTCATGTTTTCCAGTGACTCCAGAAAGGTGAAGTGTTGGTCCTGGGTCATGGAGGGTGATCTGTAGCAGGCCACAATTAGCATTGCAGATTTGCCCGATGTTAGTTGCACATGGATGATCTCAGAGGTATCATGCTGTGTCACTAACCTGGAGGTGTAGGTATCCTTGATGAATATGGATACACCCCCTCCTTTTGTGTTTTGGTCCATGTACTGTGGCCAAAATGTATGGAATGAGTTGTAGCCCGGTAGTGCTGGGGTGCTCTCTGGAGCCTTGAACCAGGTTTAAGTTACTGCACAGATGTCGACGTTCTCAATACTGAAGAGTGCTTCGAGCGCGTGCATTTTGAGATTTAAACTCCTGGCATTGAGTAGCATAACCCTCAGTTTTTTATTAATTGTGCTGTTTACAGAGGTGGGTTTGACTTTTGAGCCTTGCCTAAAAAAGGCACTATGGGGGCAGCAAGAGCCTTGGCCAGTATTCGAAAGCCTAGGTATGACAGGTGCAAGCCGTCTCTTGCGAAGCAACGGCTTGTCGAGCATGTCGTCCCAGACTGGCAGACGCTGGATCCCCTTTGAATGACTCCAGAAGCTTAGCCAATTGTTGAACTTGATAATTTTTTTTCTTTATACTGAGGTATCATTCTTGGTGAGGGCAGGATGCCACTCAGGGTCAGGGTCATACTATATATATGTATATATATATATATATATATATATATATATATATATATATATATATATATATATATATATATATATATATATATATATATATATATATATATATATATATATATATATACACACACACACACACACACACACACATATATATATATATATATATATATATATATATATATATATATATATATATATATATATATATATATATATATATATATATATATAGATATATAGATATGGGTCTATATTAGAACATTGAACGTTCAAAATGCCAGGTGTTCTAATATTGACCCGTTTTCAGTCAACGCTGAAAATATCAAAGAAACAGAAAACCAAATTTTTCCTAGGGAAAGAATTCAGTTGTCCATTTCTGTTGCTTCGGTATTTTCAGTGCTGTGGTGGACAGTTACGGGTTGGGTTCAGTTAAGTGTGCGATTGTGTGGATGTGAGGGTTAGGGTGGGTTAGGTGAGTTAGGGTTAGGGCGCGGGTCAGGTAAGTGTGTGATTGTGTGGACGTGAGGGTTAGGGCGAGGTAGGTGAGTTAGGGTTAGGGCGTGAGTGAGGTGCCTGTGCGATAGTGACAGACCTTAGGGTTAGGGTTTGGGTTAAGGTAAGTGGATAGTTAGTGGTGTATGTATAGGGTTAGGTGTAAGAGTTTAGGTGTATGTGTGTGGATTGCTGTTTGTTTGATGTGCTTGTGTTGTGTGTATGTGTTTTGGAACAGCGAATATTTTCCCTAGTTAAAAATTCGCTGTTCTGTATGTTCGATGTTTTAAATTTTTGATTAATAGGGTTTGATATTAGAACACTCAAAATTGTGAAAGTCCGGTGTTTTAATATAGACCCTATATATATATATATATATATATATATATATATATATATATATATATACCCCAGTATTTAATAAAATTTGTGTAGGCACAGTGTAGAGCATACACGGAATGTTACTGTAATTGTGTACAGGGTTCCCCCTTGGCAGCGCCATGCATATTAATGATGGCATGTTGCCAAGGGACAGCTGATTAACACAGTTATTGAATCAGTGTAGGGAGAGATGTAACCGTGTCCACAGATGAGTAAGAGACTCCCTGGACTGTCCTTTTGTTTTATGTTCTATTTTTTTTTCAATAAAAACAGCATGTGTGTGTGGTGCAGAGCACAGCAATGTTAAGTGTTGAGCACAGATAAGATAGCAGACAACTGCCAGACATCTAAAAATACAAACTGGATATATTTAATTATTTATTTAAATGTATGTTTAAGCGTATCTGTGAGTGTTTGCATGGTGCGATGTGGTGCTCGGCACTGCTTATAGGTAGCTCAGTGTTATATGCAAAAGGTACACTGAGTGTCTGAATATCCATGCAGCTTAATGGGTAGAGTCATGGCTCCATGTGTAGTAGGTCCAGGGATTGAATATATGGAAGGGAGATAAGTATTTAATTTTAATATACAGATTTTGCAGACTAATTTAAAATATGTCTCAGCTGCACTTTGCTAAGCTCTGCTGAGACCTGCTAAGACTTGCTAAGTGCTGCAAAAATATGATAATGACCACCAATGTTTATGCATTGCTTGGCTCTGCTTGGCTAGTTTGTGCACTGCTAAGCTCTGGTAAGACTCTGGTTCTGTGAGTTTTCACAATACTCAGCTGAGCTGTGCTGGCATGCGCAGTGCTAAGTGATGTGGGTTTTTTTAATGTTGACCATTGACATGTAAGGGCAGGAAAAAAGCCTATATTAAGCCCAACAGGCAGGAATACAGGAAAATCCATTGGCGTTCTGTCTCTGAAGGGTACTATGGCTGGTGTTTTTGAAGGTGCATGCCTTGAGGTGCTATGTTGGGGCATTCTGGAGTTCAGTGTCATGGTTGGACTCCTAGTTAAAAATCATGATGACTGGCTGCTGCAGGGAGGTTTCCAGGACTCAGAGTGTAAGGAGGAGGCCTGGGACTGGCTGGCTAGAGAACTCACTGGTGTTACTGGTATTCCCCCAGACAGATGTATAGTGTTATCACCACCATGATGACTTGAAATGTTGAAAGAGGGAACTCTTGGACAACTGGGTCCAAGAAGTTTGGGCAGGGAATGGCCCACATGTATGTAAGTAATTTTACCTTTGTTTCACCAATATCTAATCTGAATGTTTGCAAAACTGGTATGCATAATGGTGCACTTCTCTCCCAACAGCTGCAGAAGAGAGAGCTCTCAATGTCAAGTCACACCCTGGGCACCTGGCCCAGTTGCACCGTGAGTGTGGTGAGTACGGATCTATTATGCTAACTGCAGTGAAATAAGCAAGAAAGGGTAAATAATTAACTGCATGAAAGTATATGCAATAAAGAAAGTCTGCAGTGCAATAAATGGGGAATTAGAGCTGTTTTGCAAGAAATTAATAATCCCAACTGTTGTACAATAAAAACACAAAGCAATGCCAGTAATTTCATTAAAGTATATACAATAAAGTCTATAGTGCAGTAATTATTGAATTAGAGCTGTTTTCCAAGACATTAATGCCAACTGCTGTGTAATAAAAACACGAAACAATACCAGTAACTGCATTAAAGTATATACAATAAAGTCTGTACTGCAATAAATGTGGAATTAGAGATGTATTGCAAGAAATAAATAATGCCAATTGTTCTGAAATAAAACATGAAACAACAGCAATAACACCAAGGAAAACTGTATACATCAGGATTGTCTTGTTGCAACCATTGCAGTAGAGCTGTATGCATTCAGGCTGTAAGGTAAGGTGCTGCAGTCAAGTATAACACTGTAATAACTGTAGATTGCAAATCTTATGGCTGCCAGTTGTACTGTTTAACACATATAATACCATTCAAGGGTGTCTCTAGGCCAATATTGTTCACATAATGCTCTGTCATCCACAAGCATCAAGTTATCAAGTTATATGGGTGAAGTATCCCATTCCATGACCTGATATTGTTTGTTGACTTCACAGATATTTCAACCTACTAACAATAAATTGTGTACTGCAGCATTGTTTATACTGATATATAGCATACGTGCTATCTGTGTTATTCCTGTATTTCATGCATATGTGTTCTACTGTCACTGCAGTCTAGTATAACACTGTAGTAGTACTGCCAGGTCATATTTTGATCCAGGTAAGCTCTAAGCAAATATTGGTAAGTCAGTAATCAACAGTGACTCAGTTTGTTAAATGCTCTGCATATAGTACATTTTAGCACACACAGACCAGGGATCGAATCCAGTGTCATGTAGCACTAAATATTACAGTAACAGTCATGTACTGCTCACACTTTCTCTCTCCACAGGAACTACAGGTAAATGGGTGATGTAGCCCATATTATGAGTAGATAATTGTGTGTTTAGATTTCCAAGACTGTTAAAATCATTAGCAAGAATGTGAAAAATCAGCAATGTGCAGTCAGAAATAATATGTGTAATCTTGGTATGGCTATATGCATGGAGTGTCTGTTAAAAGTTGTTGCAGTCAGAGTCACTGCTATTGGGTTCTATTCCCATGCCTGCCAACCAAGGCATGACTGCTGTTTAGTGTCTGTACTGTACACATACATGCCTCTCAAGTGTCACAATTTCACGTTATGTAATTAATAGTGCGTAATCCGCTTGTTACTGGAATACCATGGCAATGAATATCTACCTAGATTGCAAAGTATCACCATTTCAGTCCATAGAACACCTTAGGAGTTATACAGGCCCACTTGATGTGCAAGTGTTCTGTGTGTTCTGTGTATGAGTGTATTTGTAGTTGTTACCATGTGGCTCATAGTGGTATGAATGTGCTACATCAGCTACAGGAGACTTATAGTCACTGTACAAATAAAGAAAATACAGATCCATAGAGTAGATAGTAGTACTCCTGTCAAGGAAGTAAATTGCAATATTGCTAATGGACTTATTTTCTCTCTCTCTCCCACCCCTTATCTTCATTTATTTTGTTACCATTATTCATTGGTTATGGTTTATTATTAACATGTTACATTAACTGTTTTTGGGGCATGCATTTTATTATTTTTATGTATTATAATGAATGCATATTAATATATCTTGTTAACTTACCTATTTTGTTGACCTTATGCTGTAACAGTTACTGGCATGCTATTATACTGACTGTTCTGTTATTTATTGTTGTGTATCACATAATATGTATTGATATGTAACTGCATTATTTTCAATGTTTTGGCATGTTGTTATTACTAACAATTTTTGTTAATAACTTACCTATACTCATTGCTATACCTCCATTACCACAGCATGTTGGGGTAGGCTGGTTCGTAGTGATCTGCCTACCTTGACTCAGCTGGCCATGGCATTGGATCCTAGCATGTCTGGGACCCAGGCAGGTGGTGCCCCCTCCG
The DNA here is from genome assembly GCF_019279795.1 of Protopterus annectens. NCBI lineage: Eukaryota > Metazoa > Chordata > Ceratodontiformes > Protopteridae > Protopterus > Protopterus annectens. Next base: position 818,783,419 of record NC_056751.1, on the reverse strand, counting down.
CTGCCTCTGCAACACGTGTGGCATTGAGTGGAACTGCCTCAGGGGATGTGGCCCAGCCTCCCCCTGGGAGCGATGGTGAAGGGGTTGCTGTCACCCAGTATCAACTACTGGTCATATGTGTAGGATTGTTCACCAGAGCTATGAACGCCTCCTGCACCAGATTGAGAGCATGCTGGCCAATCTGGTGGGGCAGGCTCTCCCTGATGCCTAGCCCCCAGCACAGCCACCCTCAGGGCAGTGAAAGTGCAGTGTTGACTGTCCCATGGGTGGGGAAGTGAGTCATGCTTTTGCTATCTGGAGGCACATGCAACTCAGATTCCACAACACCCTCCCCATCCAAGGTATTTATCCTCTCATGTGTCACACACTGCTCCTGTCTTTTGTCTTGTCTATTTTGTCTGTCTGCAAACACATCCTCTTCTACCAAACTTGCCTCACCACACATACCTATGTCCCTTCCCCTACATTCCACTCTCACCTTAAAAAATTGGACACCTGTCCCCAAAAAATATAGCCTCATGCATAGCTCTCCATGTCGCACACTTGTCCACAGGACACCAATAATGTAAACTAATTGGCTTGACAACACAGTTATGTTGTCCTCACCCCTCTCTTTTGGGTCTGAGAGTCCAAATTAATTTACAAAAATCTGTCAAAATGCACAGCTGTTGCTGTACAAGATATAGATAGCTATAGTTCTTTCCTGCACCCTTCCTGCACATCCCTAAATGCTTTTCACTATGTTTCCCCCGTTTGCCCCCATTTCACCACTTTCCTTTCACTCCCTTTTTCTTTTCTTTATATTTTTTAGCGTGGGGTTTGCATGGAGCTAAGCGAAGCTTAAATGAGCTTTAATGATTAAATTTGTTTATTACATTGTTAGACACATGTGCAAAATAAACACCTCTGCCAAGTTTCAAACACATGCCCCTCTCAGCTGCAACCCAATGCATTAACCCACCAAATCACAGAGAGCTGACTTAAAACAGGTGTTTTTAGCAAAACATACTGATTGCCACTTACAGTCATTAGGCATGCAACTGAAATAAAAACTAATGGGAAAATGGGAGTATACCTTGGACTCTGGTGCAATAATACATCAGTAGACAGCTAAATACATAAAAATGAATGTAAGTGAGGCCTGTGATAGTAGGTATATGTGCCCATTTATTGGCAACTTATGGAAAGACACCTGCTAAGGTAGCAATGCCAAAGTACATTTACAGTTGGGATCCTAGTGTAGAAATACAGCCATATAAAGCCATGTACATACCGATGGATATAGAAATGTTTGTCACAGCCTGTATATGTGCACATATATCTTGCAAATACATATATTATTTACAGTGACTCAGTAACACAGTCTGTTAAATGCCTTAAATACAGTACATTTTGCCACACACACAGTCCTGGGTTGAAATCCTGTTTTGTGTGCAGTTCAATTTCATTATTGTGAAGACAGAAAGTAATGACTGAGTCATGCAATCCTAATGCACACAGGTTACTCCTAGTTAATGAACTGCTACCCAGTTTTGCAAGTTAGAGGCCTGGAGGTAGGAACACAGTAAACATATCCATATAGTCTAACTATATGTTGCCTACTACTCTGTTATTGGTACCATTGCATAACAGATGTACCTTCATCACATACCTTTATTGGACGGTACAGGGTACCATTACCCTGGATCTGCCAGAATGATGGGGCTGCCACAGCTGCCACAGTTACATGTACAGCTTGCTGTCCTCAAAAGTGTCTGCACTCCCCCCTATGTGCACTAAGATGCAGCAGCAACTGCAGCCTGTAGCATACACAGCTGTGTGTAAAGGTAGCTACAGACCTACCATACCTTCCATCCACCTAGAACAAAGGATCCGGATGCAGCCATATGTAATGGGGAGGAGGCTAAGTCCCATAGATAGGGACATGTGCAATGGTTTGCTCCTACAAAGATAGTAGGTTGATAGATTAACATCTATTGCATTAGCATGCATATTCTGATGGGTATAAAGTCTGACACTCAAGTGTGTCTCTTTCCTTACTGACCTCAACCCAAAATGTTTGCCAGTGAACTGCCAGACAAACACAATGCCATGGGACACTGACCACACATTTGAGGCAAAACTGTTGATATACTCCATAAATCCATAAAGTTGACAGTTGTGGTACCTACCCTCTGTGATGCTATATTCCCCACACATCAGTAATGTCCATCTTAATAACTAAGGAAGGGGCCCAGGTCTACATGAAGGCCTTATATATTGCACTGTGGTGGCATGTCATTGGCCAATGATAGTGCAATTCAGCTGTTTTGGTTGCAATTAGCAATTCTAAGCCACAGACTGGTGCAGAGGCAATTACATTCTAATGAGCAGTACCTTAAAAAGGCAAGCAGCTGCTTATGAGGAATAGGTCTGTATGAGACAACTCACATGGAGAGTGCATATCCAAAATATTACCAGAAGCAAAGTTCAAAAAAAGGAGTATTGCACCAGGTATGTAATAGATATCTCCATATAACAGAATACAGATGGAAAGATAGAGGTATGGAGACTAGAGGTTACAACAGTAAGCCTGTCTTAGATCTATAGTAGGGACATGTCAGTGATGCTCTGCTGCCCTACACCTGCAGGCATGCCTCTCAACTGTCCCTGATTTTCAATCACATCTCAGCTCTATCCCTGTCAATCCTTCCTACAATGGTTAGCTGCTGCAGGAAAGCTACTGGATTACACATAATACATAGTGACAATGGGTAAGGGTGTGCACTCCTGTAATGTCAAACTATGTACTATAATTCACCTCCCTCATTCAGTCATTGTCTCACATACATAGTTCTAACATTTTAAAAGTGTCCCTAAATATCCCTGATTTACTCTGGCTAAGTTCCTGTTTCTGCTGGCATATGTCCCTGTTTCATTGATGGCTATGCCTAACATACCTGTCATCCTCTTACAGCATGAAAGCAGGACAAAGCCATAATTTATGTGGGGACCAAGACCCAAACTCAGTGACAGTGTTTAAATATTTGTCAGAGATCCACAAGTTTGTGTGATAATGACCAAACCTATGAGGCAAACATCCTGACATTCTGCAAACATCTGTATTGTTGAGAGGTATGATGCCTACAGGGAACATATACTACAGCAGGTTTGCATTGTTTCTTGTCATTGTGGCACACTAGTGTTGCTGGACTGTCCCCATATAGTTGTTGTAATAGCACACTATTAATTTTCAGGCACTGGCCATATGAAATATCAGTGGAAGTATTCCTGTAGGGAACACACCACAGTAGACTGCAGTGCTGGGTGTTGGAACATACAGCAGAATTTGTCATGGCACACAGGGATATACCCCAGTATTGCTACTATCTTGGTGGTATCCAGACATATAGAGTGTTAGAAGACTGTGGGGTATGACGTATGAAGGAGCAGTAGATAGTGCAGGCCCTCATGGGTGTGCTGATCTGTACATAGTGGACGTTCACATATCTGGTCCTGTAATGTGTTCCCTTTTTGTTGTCTTTCAGGAACCATGTACTGCAGAAGACATGCCCCCTTCTTGGATGCAGAGAATGAAATTATAGTGGATGGACTGAGACTGCACCATCAGATCTTGTTGTCCAGGGGGAGGCATAATTGGGACCAGTGGGCAGAATTATGGGCAGACCTTGTGCAGGATGTCAATCAGTTTGGCCAACAGGACAGGACCTATGACCAGGTCCACACCGGGCCACAGACATGCTGAATGTTGCATGGTGAAGGACAGCTGCTGTTTCCAGGAATAATGCCACCAGCAGTGGAGGGCCTGCAACAGAACAACCACTCTCGGCCACATAGGAATTCCTGACAAACCTGGGTACACATGACAGCTCCCAGGCATCCATCACTCCATAGATTGTGGAGGTGGGTGCCCCAGTGTCCAGAGGAGAGGAGCATCCAGGTAAGTGTACTGTGTTCACCAGTATAATACTGTATCAGTCATTGTGGCAGGCTGTACATAGCTGTACATGTGTGTTAGGTCTTTCTGCATCGGGGGAGTTAGCGTGTGTGCTCAGTTGTGCGCACATACACAGAATGTCAGCAGTACAGCCAATATGATAGTAGCTACTGTACATGTAGATATATGCACATATAACTTTGTAGTGCTGCAACCTTTGGTGGTGCTGACAATACCTCTCCTTCACCTTTTCATAGGTCTGTCAGGTGTGGTCCAAATCTGTGGTCCTGTACCTGGTAAAAGTGGTACTGTTTATATGGATCATATATACACTATGAAAGTTAAGGGCTGCCATTTTGCCCTATGTACAAATGTTGTGTTTAACCAGAGTAGAATATGTGTATGTTCCATTCTGGAACAGTTAACTACAGTTCATAGACTGGCTAGTCATAGGTGTGTATTTGAACAACCATTGATATGTTTGCACTTATAGTTATGAATGGGTACACAGCCTGGTATACATGAAGCAATTACTTCAAGATGCCTATTCAAACACTAAAGGGAGATGCTACATACCTGAGGCAGTGACACTAGTACTGGCATATCATTCTCAAGATAGGTGTACTGGGTTTTATGTGTAGTTCTATCACATATAGTGTCGTATTGCATACCTTACAGGCAGATTGTACTGGCAAATTTTAAACAGAAAAAAAATCCCTCTGTACTGGATAAAGTAACCAACGAGCAAAAATCCAAAATATAGCAATAAAAACACACGTAGGTTACACACAGCAGGTATATTTAATAGAAAAAATAAAAAACAAACGTAGTAGTAAGAGCTTTCATGGACTTATTCCGCTTCATCAGACTCACCATCAGTAATTCCCAAAACATTTCAAAAGCCTCCCAGTTACAGATGTACCCAATTAGCAAAGTCAATTTACATATTAAAGCAACAGTACAGAAAACACCATAATAAATGTCTAATGTAGCATAAAAACACACAAAAACAACAGAAAATATACAGCCTATATATATATATATATATATATATATATATATATATATATATATATATATATATATATATAAACGGCTTGAAACAGCAATATAAAAATATATATACAAAGAGATGTAAATAAAGGTATTGATATCTAAACAATGTACAATATATTAATGCTTTAGGGCCGTAGCTTTCAAATAGGGCTTAAGGGACACTCTGCTATTCAAGCCAGGCAGTCTGTCAGCTTGTTTTCTCAATATCCAATTCTGCTCTAGGGCATCAGTACTATTATTTAAGTCCCCCCTCCTATTTACTGAAACAATTTCCAGTACCAAGAACTTAAAATTATAAGCAGGGCTTTCTTATTCAGCATGCATAGCTAGTGCACTACTCTCTTTCACATTCCTAATATCTCTCATATGCTCTAAAATCCTATCTTTAAGTAGTCGATTGGTCTTGCCTACATAGAAGGCAAAACACTGGGTGCAGTAGCTAAATTAGACCACATTCTTGGTCTGGCAGTCAGCATAGAAGTTAGTTTCTATTATAAATCCCTTATGCAGATGTATAAATTGTCTCCCAGTATGTATATTGGTACAAGCACTGCATCTCCTACAACTATATGTACCAAGTCTATGATTGGACATGTTTATGAGTGCCTACTGCCTTATAACAGAGCTGTACTGGCAACTTTACCTGGATGTGGCTGAAGTAAGGGCTTGACTTGTCTGTGTATGTTGGTGTGAGGTTGTTTGTTGTGCATGGCAGTGGAGATGAGAAGTGAGACTGGAAATGTAGTTGTGAATCCTCATTTGTATGAGACTGTGTGGGTTACCATACATAAAAGTGCAGGTAGTAATGTACTGCTTTTGTCTTGGTTTTCACAGGTGATTGGGGGGTGGAGTCCATCCCCCTCACAACCTGATGTCATTCTCTCATCGGACTCTGAGGATGGTGGCTGTAGTGAGGCACAGGTGGGGATGTTAGGGGTTGAATCTGTCCCAGAGGTTGACATCCCTCTTCTGCCCCCATTGCAACTGTAGTCAGTATGCCCACACATACCCAGTCCCCAGAGGCCACAGATATTGGACAGTCAGTGGGTGGTAGCATTGAACAAGATAGTGTGGCAACTATGGCATCAGTGAATGTGGACACTGTCCATAGCCAGTGAACTGGTGAGGTCCCACACAGGCAGATTGACAGGGGTGCTCATAGGCGGACTGCTGTTACCATCTACCACCTGTCACAGGTGTCACATCATGTGTCACTCGGTGCATGTTTTAGGCCATCGTGGTGGCACAGGCGCATTCAGAATCCAACACCAGACAGATGCCTAGGGTTATGGACACACAGTCTGACATCCATGACGGTCTCCACTGCATTTGGAACACCCTAGATTGGTTCACTGATGCAGTGGATAGATGGTGGGGTGAGACAGTGTCTGTCTTGGACCGCAGATTGTCTGTGCTGGAACATCTGGTTGGAGTTGGTCATTGGACACATGGATGGAGGTCAACACCATCTGTTGAAAGTCCACGTGGCCATGCACAGTCACGATCCTGTAGTGGCAGTACCTCCAGCACTACAGAGGGAAGTGTGCTGTCCACACCATGATGTGGCAGGCCATGGGCATGTGGTCCCTGGCAGTCCCATGGGGGAGACAACCCCAGTGTTTTGCAGTCACCGTCAGGTTCTAGCACCACATCTGACCATGGGCATGGTGGTGCCAGTGCTACTCCTGGCAGATGCAGTTCCTGTGTTCATGGCCAGAGATGGTGAACTGTCCACTCCACCATGTATGGTCCACAGCTGTCCAACATGCACACATGTAGGGCTAATACTGGGCTTCATTGTGTACATGCACACACTCAAACACCACTGTCACATGTGGGTCACCTACAGACATACACAGCACTTCTCCATGGCCCATCTAACCTGCACACCTCCTGACTCACACACATGCTGTCAACTGTTTGGCACAGCTTAGGCTTCCAGCACATCCACACCACACCCTGTGCATGTGACGATACATGTGCCACATCCTTGCCATCCATGCCATCAATGCAGGGAAATGCTACTATGTGTCTGATGCACAGGGTGTCTATATCACTTGACATGTACTTGCAGTATTGTTTTGCCATGCCACTTGTTGTCGGCCACAACAGGTACTGTATGTTGGCATGTGTCATGCTTACACATCACACTTTGTGTATCTTTGTTGCATGATGTTGGACTGGCAGTAGTGTTACAGAATAACAGTTGTGTCATGGACTTGTGTATGTTTCTGTTCCAGGAGTCTGAGGGGATATACTATGGACACATGGTGGCAATACAGCGGCACAAGATAGCATGGTAGCACAGCAGAAATATGACATCAGCAAGGTACAGCATTATATGTGCATGGCTCCCTAGATGCATATGTGTAGAACAGTCTATCAGGGCAATGCAGACAGTCAGTGTATTCATGCATTCATACTTTGTGATAAGGTCTGCTACCCTTGCTACGTGTCACCTGGGTATCTGAACTTATAAATCTAGAAGGTTTGGTGATGGAGCTAGCAAGTCTACAAATATCCCGTATCTGGGTCAGGGTCAGACAAGTGGCAGACATAAGTTATGATTATGTATAGGAGGATAATTTAAGGCTTGCAGCTAGTCATAGGGACTGTCGATAGTCAGCATAAATGTCAAATCTGCTGAATTCGCTCAGCAGATTCGACATTTTAACCTAATTAGTATGCAGGAAGTATGAGGTCATTTTCAAAGTATCAAACGTTCATTTTCAGGAATTTCAATATTTTGATAGTAAACCTATATATATATATATATATATATATATATATATATATATATATATATATATATATATATATATTTTTTTATATATATATAGATGTATACAGGGATGTCTCTATACATGTTGCATTGGCTGTGTGTGTCACGTTATGTATAATGAGTTATGCAGATATATGTGGAGAGTCTATGTATCATTGTAATATATATAAATATATATATATATATATATATATATATATATATATATATATATATATATATATATATATACATATATATGTATATAGGGTACATACTGATAGATACAGTGGGAGGAGGATAGGGTCAGACAGATATCTGTAGGTAGCTGTTTGTATGTACAGATGTATTTTCACATCGCAGGTGTTTGTGAGGAAGAGGCAACATATCTGCACTCAAGTGTAGGAGCATGCCAAGTGGAACTGTCAGTACTTACAAGCTGGCACCAGGCTAGAGCTACCTGCACTCCAGGCCAGGATTTTGTGTGCTACAGACATTGGCAGCTGCACCTTTTTCCACAGCAAAGCACTTCCCTGACACTGTCCATGGCATTCCTCAGATGTATGTTGTAATTAATGTGTGACTGGGGTACATAATGTAACCGGGGCCAAGAAGAGAATCTCTGCAGGTAAGACCCAGATGCAAGGCAGAGAGCAATTCAAATGGACAAAAATTGCCAGCACCAAATTTAGTGTAGAGCATCAAAAACCATCCAAAAGGCTGATAAGTAAAGTATATAAACTTTTATTAAATATAGTAAACACCCAGACCGGTTTCAACCAACATGCTTTCCTCAGTGGGAATAAAAAGAACATTAGCTGCGAAGTGACACAAATATATATATATATATATATATATATATATATATATATATATATATATATATATATATATATATCATGAGTCATCCAGTAGGATTCTTCCCAAAGTGTTCTCCCCACATGCAAATTGTTTCCTATGTGAGAGACAAAGAGAAAATAAAAAGTTATACAGTAAAATAACCACATACTAATTATGTATTATAGTAAATAATATTTAGATAAAACACATAACTTTATAAATGATCATTCAAGCCTGGTGAGAACAAAGCCCCCAGTTTGGTGACCCAATACTTCTCTTTTTTAGTGAGAATGGAGTGCTATCCCTGTTTGTTGGATCTATCACCAAGAATTTTGTCAATGATGGTAAACTGGAACCTGGCTGAATTATGTTGTGTACTGTGTCGAAATAGGGCATTGGTCTCCCTCCTGGTTTGTATGTCACTACGGTGTTTAGACATACGTAATCGAAGTGTTCTTGAAGTCTGTCCAACATAGAATGAACCACATGTGCACACATACAAATTGTGTGTAGAGTCATAGATAAGATGTTCCTCAATATATCCCATAAATAGGTCTGCATATATGGGGGCAAAGGATGCCCCCATTGCGGTACCCTTGAGCTGCCAATAACATTCTCCCTGAAAATAGAAAACATTTTTGTTGAGAACATGTTCAGCCATGCAGACCAAAAGTGTGTTAAAACCTGTGGGATAGAGTTGTGATTTGTCTAACCAAAGTTTAAGGACTTCCAATCCAGCCCAATGTGGAATGTTTGTATATAGGGCCATTTGTATCTGGATGAACTTGATATATGGTATCGATATTTGGATGATTGTTAGTTGGTTTGGCACTCTGATGAAGAATATTTAGCAGAATTTGTTCTATATCTTAATCAGAACAAATGGGGTATTGAAGTTTCATCCATTTATGATAAAAGTAAGATCGATTTCCTGGACGTGACCATAACCAGGAATTCTGATGATACCTTATGTAGCAAAACATTCCGCAAATACCCTCAGTATAACAGCTTTCTAGATGCAACCAGTATGCATCCCAACCACATCATCCGAAATATACCCAAGTCTCAGTTCCTCAGGATTCACAGAATCTGTTCTTCAGGTAATGATTATGATGTATCTCAACAAGGTTTAGCTAACAGGTTCAGAGCTAGGGGCTATCAGGAACTTGATATACGGGGTGCCCAACAAGTTGCTTTCAATTCCACCAGAACCTCTCTTCTCCAATACTCTGATACGATTTGTTCTGAACAGGATGAATCAATCTGGTTCATCACTACATTTGGATGTAACATTAACCTTATCAGGAATGTTATATCCAAACATTGGAATATTCTCACTGCCGATGAGGGGCTTATACCTTGGATTGGTGATGTATGTAAGTATGAATATAGAAGAGGGAGGACATTGGGATCATTTTTTTCACACTTAAGAGGCTCAGTTCGGCTGGAGCCATACATCACTAACTATGACAGGTGAAAAACTATGGGGTACATACCATTGTGGTCATTGTTCATCATGTCCATTCATCTTTACATCCAAACACTTCACCAGTAAAAACATTGACAGAATTTTTGATATCAAATTCTTTGGCAATTGTAACAGTGATTGGGTGGTATATCTTGCAACCTGTCCATGTGGTGCGTTCTATGTTGGACAGACTTCAAGACCACTTTGATTACGTATGTCTGAACACCATAGTGACAAACAAACCAGGAGGGAGACCAATGCCCTATTTCGACACAGTACACAACACAATTCAGCCAGGTTCCAGTTTACCATCATTGACAAAATTCTTGGTGATAGATCCAACAAACAAGGATAGCACTCCATTCTCACTAAAAAAAAGAGAAGTATTGGATCATCAAACTGGGGGCTTTATTCTCACCAGGCTTGAATGATCATTTATAAAGTTATGTGTTTTATTTAAATGTTATTTACTATAATACATAATTAGTATGTGGTTATTTTACTGTATAACTTTTTATTTTCTCTTTGTCTCTCACATAGGAAACAATTTGAATGTGGGAAGAACACTTTGGGAAGAATCCTATTGGATGACTCATGCTATAGATATATATATATATATATATATATATATATATATATATATATATATGGTTCTACCTGAGTTAGTCGACACGCCAGAACACCGACAAGCGAATCGCGAGCCCCAGAAGATCGACAAGTCAGAAGACCGACGCGACGGATGAAAACACCGACACCGAGGATGCCGACATGGGAAAAGGCTGTGTAAGTATGCGGTAGTGACGGACGCTAGGGTGCGAGTAAGGTAAGTGTGGATATTGACGGTCTGTGGGGATAGGGGTGGGTTAAATGAGTTAGGGTCAGTGTGTGGGTTAGGTAAGTGTGTGGTAGTGATTGTGTTTGGGTTAGGGGTGGGTTAAGTGAGTTAGGGTTAGGGAGCGGGTCAGGTAAGTGTGCGGTAGTGATTGTGTTTGGGTTAGGGGCAGGTTAAGTGAGTTAGGGTTAGGGCGCGGGTTAGCTGAGTATGTTATAGTGACGGACCTTAGGGTTAGGGTTTGGGTTAGGGTTGTAGATAGTTGTGTATGCGAGGTTTAGTGTGGGTTTGTAGGGATTTTGGTGTGCTTGTGTTGTGTGTGTGGTTTTTGGACAGGGAATGTGTTTTGTTTGTTGATTGTTGTGATTGTGGTGTGTGCAGTGTATGAGGTTTCATGTTTGTGTACCGTCGGTTATTTCGTTGTCGGGCATGTGGGGTTTCGTGTTTTTGCACTGTCGGTTATGTGGTTTCGGTGATTGCGTTGTCGGTGTTTTGGGGTTTCGATTATGTCAGGTAGAACCATATATATATATATATATATATATATATATATATATATATATATATATATATATATATATATATATATATATATATGTGTGTGTCACTTCACAGCTAATGTTCTTTTTATTCCCACTGAGGAAAGTCTGTTGGCTGATACCGGTCTGGGTGCTTACTATATTTAATAAAAGTTTATATACTTTACTTATCAGCCTTTTGGATGGTTTTTGATGCTCTACACTGAATTTGGTGCTGGCAATTTTTGTCCATTTGAATTGCTCTCTGCCTTGCATCTGGGTCTTACTTGCAGAGATTCTCTTCTTGGCTTCAATTTCATTTACTCTGCTGTGGACTTTTCAGTGTTAGCACATCGGTGCCTGTAGTGGAGGTACTCTCTGCTACTTAGGATTATCCCAGGTTTCTCTTGGATTGTTTTTTGGTACTTTTAGTGAGTTTGTAACAGTTTTTGGATCTGTCCACTACAATCATGTATGAATCAAGCTGAATAGGGTTTGGCTGGAAAACTACAACAATATAAATTGCTTACACTGTTTTTGAAATGGATGCCATGTTTATTTTCTAATACTAGGTACTGTTTCATTTATTCTTTGGACTACCTAACTCTTTTTGATGTTTTGGTGCATACTGGATCTTTGGATTCAGGTCTCCTTTCATTTGAACAAGCTCATTAAGCATTGTTTTTTATCGGCCATTTTGGTTGGTTTATTTGGAATAATAACTGCATGGTGCTAACATCTACATGCGAAGGATGGTTAGTCGATTTGGATACATATCTGGTTTTTAAACAATAATTTGTGTGGTTTGAGTAAACATCAAAACGGAACTGTTTTCAGTGAGAACAGACTTTTTACATGCTGTAACCGCATTTGTATGCTTCGACAACACTTATACCTTTTCAGTAATGGAAGGGGACACCATGTTGCTATGCTGATATATGGTTTTGATTTTACAACTTTCTAGGTTACAATAACCTTTTTTTTTGCCAGCTAATCGATACATCTATACATGCCCTTATTTTAAGAAGCATCTAAGCCTTTTTCTGTCATCCTGGTTTGTTTTGCTGAGGGAATCTATCTTGTGACAGGAATCGTTATATGTGATTATATTGGCCAATGAGTGTTTTTTTGGTTGGATGTGATAACAATAAACAGCTTGGTTTATTAAACTAAAAAACGGAATCCATTTTCATTACCACCCAACTAAGGAACTACAAACTTTCTTACAGAAGCATTCAAGCTAGTTGGTTTGGATGCATATATCGGGACCTGAACTAATTTTGGACAATTTTTACTGTTTCATTACCAATTTGGATATTTTTGTTATTGATTTATTATTCACATAAATCAAAAGCAGTTGTGGTTTATGTTGGACTCCCGGGACTTGGGGAATATTGTTGTGTGAAAGTGGGTGTAATAACATCAAAGAATTTGTCTAAAAAGGCATATATATCTTTTTCTTTGTTTTTTTTTTTTTTTTTCTCATAGGATGACTATCAGTTATCAGACAAATGTGGAATGTTACAATCATCATAGTAACAAATTATTTCTTTGAAAATATGCTTTATATTAATGTGGAATGATATAAATGTGTTTATATATTTTTAAAGGGATTTAACATATACAAATCATCACCTTGTACACTTCTAAGTTGCATGTGCCTATTATCAGAATATTTCTTTCTGACAGGCTGAGACTAACAGATTGGCGGACTCCCAAGCAGGTTTGGAACCTACACTGAATTTTGATGGTGGTTCTGATGCCCACTCATTTCAGCAGTTTTTATAGGTTCAACATACAATTGTGGCATGGTTATTGCTATACTGTGACAGTCAACCAGTTTGACTTATGTCTACAGGCCCAAGTTACCATGATTTGATTACAATTTTATATTATTAATATTTTTCTGTATGCAACATTGACTATTACATCTCCAGAGTCCTTCAATATACATAAGGCCCTATTTTGAACCCTGACGGGTTACTATACCTAGTAGTTTAAAGTACAATATATATAACAATTCATGCTTGTACATTGATTTTTTCCAATCAGGATTCTAGCTGGAGTTAAGTACTTTAATTATGTCCATTTTTTCATGAATATTGATAACCGTATATGGTTACTACTTTTTGGTGGATATAGGGACTGCCACTTTGATAAGCTGATTTTGTCTCAGACTGAATATATATAATTTAGTGTCCAGCACTTTTGACAACTCATAGCACATATTTTTTGACTAGTCCTAGTCTTTAGTTGAGGTCTGTTTAGACCCGCCATCTTACAGCTTATTGTCATGGATCTAGAAACAATACTTCAAGGGCTTTGTGCTGATAAAAATGATATTGGTGTCTTTGGTATACCAAATGAGAATGGTACTCCACAACTTACAGATCCAGTTGTAACAGTGCTTTTCAGAAACTTGGCAAAAGCATGAAAAGTTTGAGATCCAATATATGGCATTTGAGGCTCTTCAAGGCTTATTTTAACAAGGAAATAACACATAGGGGTTTGAGAATCAAAACTCAACCACTTGTTAGTAAAACTGATGAAACTCTGTCCAATGAATGGTAGCTAGCCCAACAACAGGCATCCATGAACTTTGCTCGAATATTGAGTTCATATTATGAACAAACTACTGAAACAAATATTAAAGAGGTTGGTGACCTGTGTAGTGAAGCCAAAACCTATGAGGGACACTCCCAGTTTTCTATATGTCTTAATAAGCTGTCAAAAGATTTGCTGGTTTTTGAAAAACAGACTAAGGATAAAAAAATAAAAAAATTTAATAGGGATTTAACCGACTATCAAAGAGGACGACCCTTTGATACCACCAAAAATGTAAGGTTTATGGACACCAGACAGAATCCTGGTAGGAATTTCAAAAAAAGACCCAGATCCATTAAAAGGGTCTTATACGTACAGTAGTACATCAGCAGATGATTCCTTCACTACAGACACTGACAGGATTAACAATGGAGAATCCCCGGTCCCCAAAAAAGCTAAGAACCAAGCCCACCCTTTAAACATACTAGGCGGAGGGGTGGGAGAAAACATAGAAGGCACAAAAATAGACATAATCAAGGGTCTTATTCAAACACTTATGAGACAATAGATGGCAATATTTTGAATATTTCTCAAACTGTTTTAACTGAGGATCAAAAGAAACGTTTAAATAAAGGTTTGAATTTTGTTCCGGGGATTTTTGTTGATGAGTCTGACATAGTGAATGACATTAATGATTTTTGTCGCAGGATCAACCTTAAGCTATTCTTTGGGTCCAGAACTGACTCTTAAAGATCCAACGAATTTAAATTTCATAAATCTAATTTTGTACCACCTATGAACCGAAATGTAGCGGTCTTCCAACAAGCGGTAGTTAGAGACATACATTTCAAGTTGGATCAATTTTCACCCTTGAAACACAATTTAGCCAATACTGAACAACAGGCATTGCAGCAGCTTAGGGACAACAAAAATATTGTCATTACACAGGCCAACAAGGGTGGGGCAGTAGTCATCATGGATACGGATTATTATCTGGGGGAGGGAAATGGACAACTTTCCAACCCTTCCCATTACATGAAGATGCCCATTGACCCCACTCTTAACTTTAAGCAAGCAATTGACAACTTTCTGGATCTAGCTGTCTCTGAGGGTATCATATCTGATACAGTGAAGGCACATCTCATGGTACAGGATCCATAGAAACAAACACTATATCTGCTACCCAAGATACATAAATGTCTAAACAAACCCCCTGGAAGACCAATTGTATCTGGCATGGGTTCCTTAACAGAACCATTATCAGAGTTTGTCACTTTATATCTCAAACCATTATTAGGCCTGATTCATGCCAGAATACAGGACACCACATAATTTCTGCAAATTATTGCTGACAACCAACTAGAACCCAACTGGCTATTCTGTACCTTGGATGTCAAGGCCCTATATATGAACATTCCACATTGGGCTGGATTGGAAGCCCTTAAATTTTGGTTAGACAAATCGCAACTCTATCCCGCAGGTTTTAACACACTCTTTTTCTGCATGGCTGAATATGTTCTCAACAAAAATGTTTTCTATTTTCAGGGAGAATGTTATTGGCAGCTCAAGGGTACCGCAATGGGGACATCCTTTGCCCCTATATATGCAGACCTATTTATGCGATATGTTGAGGAACTTATTATCTATGACCCTACACACAATTTGTATCTGGATGAACTTGATATATGCCGTTGATATTTGGATGAATGTTGGTTGGTTTGGCATTCTGATGAAGAATATTTAGCAGAATTTGTTCTATATCTTAATCAGAACAAATGGGGTATTGAAGTTTCATCCATTTATGATAAAAATAAGATCAATTTCCTGGACGTGACCATAACCAAGAATTCTGATGATACCTTATGTAGCAAAACATTCTGCAAATACCCTCAGTATAACAGCTTACTACATGCAACCAGTATGCATCCCAACCACATCATCCGAAATATACCCAAGTCTCAGTTCCTCAGGATTCACAGAATCTGTTCTTCAGATAATGATTATGATGAATCTCAACAAGATTTAGTTAACAGGTTCAGAGCTAGGGGCTATCAGGAACTTGACATACGGGGTGCCCAACAAGTTGCTTTCAATTCCACCAGAACCTCTCTTCTCCAATACTCTGATACGATTCGTACTGAACAGGATGAATCAATCTGGTTCATCACTACATTTGGATGTAACATTAACCTTATCAGGAATGTTATATCCAAGCATTGGAATATTCTCACTGCCAATGCGGAGCTTATACCTTGGATTGATGATGTATGTAAGTATGGACATAGAAGGGGGAGGACATTGGGATAATTTTTTTCACACTTTAAGAGGGTCAGTTCGGCTGGAGCCATACATCACCAACTAACTATGACAGGTGACAAACTATGGGGTACATACCATTGTGGTCATTGTTCATCATGTCCATTCATCTTTACATCCAATCACTTCACCAGTAAAAACACTGACAGAATTTTTGATATCAAATTCTTTGGCAATTGTAACAGTGATTGGGTGGTATATCATGCAACCTGTACATGTGGTTCGTTCTATGTTGGACAGACTTCAAGACCACTTCGATTACGTATGTCTGAACACCGTAGTGACATACGAATCAGGAGGGAGACCAATGCCCTATTTCGACACAGTACACAACACAATTCAGCCAGGTTCCAGTTTACCATCATTGACAAAATTCTTGGTGATAGATCCAACAAACAAGGATGGCACTCCATTCTCACTAAAAAAGAGAAGTATTGGATCATCAAACTGGGGGCATTGTTCTCACCAGGCCTGAATGATCATTTATAAAGTTATGTGTTTTATTTAAATATTATTTACTATAATACATAATTAGTATGTGGTTATTTTACTGTATAACTTTTTATTTTCACTTTGTCTCTCACATAGGAAACAATTTGAATGTGGGAAGAACACTTTGGGAAGAATCCTATTGGATGACTCATGTTATATATATATATATATATATATATATATATATATATATGTGTCACTTCACAGCTAATATTCTTTTTATTCCCACTGAGGAAAGCCTGTTGGCTGAAACTGGTCTGGGTGTTTACTATATTTAATAAAAGTTTATATACTTTACTTATCAGCCTTTTGGATGGTTTTTGATGCTCTACACTGAATTTGGTGCTAACAATTTTTGTACATAATGTAACACCACATACAGGGTGACAGCATACCTCTAACTGTGCATGTTTTTGATAATGTCCAGCATTTCACCCCATATGTCTGGCCTGTTCCTCATACATTTTTTGGTGTTCCACTAAAATGTTGTATAAGGCAGTCAGTGAATAGTACTAACTACATAAGATGTGGATACTACCAGATTCAAACCATCAACACCATCACCCATGCTAATGTCCCTAGCCTACTGAGCCACACAGGCTGTCAGACAGGGACATGTCATTCATCACACAATTGACAGCATACAGACATATATTGTCACCCCTCCTGGATTACGTGAGACATAGAACATGTGGCCAGGTTCAATGTCACAGCCCTGGATTTGGCTGGTCTGCTGATATATCATTTCAGATTTACTGTTACAGCAGTTGTAGAGGTACACTGATGTGTTGCAGGTGGGGGACGACTAGCCCATGCTCTGCTGGCAGAGACAGTTGTGCGACTGCCATGTGACCCCACTGTTTGCCATCTCCCTTGAATAATGTAGTGGATTTTTTAGCCATGTGGCCTAGTGCATATTATGGAGCACATACTATTGGACAGAGTACCTGTTGCCCTAAGTGGCTGTTAGATCTCTCCAAGTAGCCCAGTAGCCCACTATATTCCTTTGCATACATACAGCAGGTCCATACATATGCTAGTATATTCTAGTACCCCTTACAAGTGGTGAATAGGTGAGTGGCTTACCTTGCGAATGCAGCAGTCGACAGACCTGTAGTTCAGGGCTGACTCTGCCTGATGCATGCAGTACACAGCCAATACATGGTTAGGTACAGGTTCTGTGGGCTGGCTGGCATCATTTTTACTAATCTGCATGTGAGTCAGAGTAAAGCATCAATCCCTAGGGCCCTAGGTTGTCAGTGCATGTGCTATGTGTTATCTCTTGGCCATGACCAGGGCATACTGGGCATGCCTACGTCTGCTTTCAAGGACAACCTCAGGGGTTTTCTCCTCTGAGTCCCCCGGTGGGTGTGGCTGTGGTGACCTAGGCACTGTTAAGGGGCTGTGTATCCCTTCCCTTTGCTGGTCCTGCTGTAGCTGTTTCCACAGGATCATATTGTGTAGCATGGCACATACTGTGAATATCTATAACATGTGGCTGGACAGTACTACAGGGCTCCACAAGATATATCGAGGCACCGGAACCGTAATTTCAGCAGCCCATATACATGCTCTATGATGGTTCTAGTTTGTGAGTGTGCCTCACCATGGCATTCCTTGGTGGGTGGGTGTGCATTTCTGATGGGTATCATCATCCATCATTACAGTGCTTAGCCAGCATCCCCCAGTAAATGGCTGTGTGGGATGTCCCCCCTAGCAAGTATCTGGTATAGCTGTGGTGCATGCCAGATATGGGAGTCGTGATAACTGCCAGGGCTGCCAGCACACATATTCATGATAATGCCCTGGGCATTGCACATGACATGGTAGTTGATGGAGTGATACCCCTTGCGATCGATGTAGATTCTACCCTCCTCACCAGGTGGTGCCTTGATGTGTACATGAGTGCAGTCTATGGCATGCAGTACCACATGGTAGTGTGCTACACTATAGAAGTGTTGCATGCTTCTGACCCTCACTTCAGGGGTGAGGGGTGGGAATAAATCTGCTCACTGGCATGTGGTAGCATGGCATCCAGGAACTGGTGGAGTACTCTGGATGCTGATGCCTGTGAGACCCTCATCACACTCCCATTTGGTCTTTGGAAAGTACCTGTAGCTAGCATACTAAGAGTTGAATATACCTTTGTTTCCACTGGGATGGGTTCTCCTCTGTTGGCTCTAGGTCTGAGTTGAGGTCGGCAGAGCTCAGTGAATTGTTCTAGTGTGTCCCTCTCCATCCTGTAGCGCTCTACAATCTCCATCTCATGTAGCTCCTGGAAGGTTACCCCAGGCCTGAACACTCTTCTCCTTCTCAGTCTAGGCCTATGGTCAGCAGCAGCATTGACCCCAGCATCTAGCACATACAGATCTGCAGCAGCCCCTAGCATTCCTTCAGTTAAAACTCCCAAGTTTGTACTCCACTGGTGCAGAGTATGGGGTTGAAATCAGGGTGTATGCAACCTTTATAGTGCTCTTTTGTAGGTGAAGTCTTTGTGATTGACTACCTATGATGCATTCCACCTGCCAAGTACATCATTAAGGACTGTTAATGGCCTCAGTTTAAGTGAAACAGTGGTTATCAGTACTTAATATATCATTGCCTTTCTCATCCAATTTTTTTTTTTTTGGACAGCCTTCCTCGCTCAGCACTGCTGCATGCCACGCAGACATGTTGTGAAGGTAAACAGTGCTCAGCACCCAGTGTGCATGCCCCCATGAAAGGTCACGCTCAGCATGGCTGCGCACTGGGCAAACACACTCAAACATGATGGAACACATGCTCCAAAGGTAAACTAAGCTTAGCAGAAAGTGTACACACCCCCTTGCTGAGCATAGTGCTGCACCACGCAAACAGGTGCTGCTGAGCTCCAGTGAGCTTACAAGTCCTCTGTGGACACCAACATGGTTCTGTGCCTACATGGATGGGATCTGCAGACATGGATACCCATTTGTGCTACGCAGTAACCCCAGCTGATTTGCATAGGGATCTGTGCACACAACCTGGAAACAACATATTTCCTGGCCCTGCCTCCTTAGCAACAGAATGATTCCACCATTGTAGATACTCCATGCAGGGTCCTATAATATATTACTGTCACATACTAATAAATTTCAATTTTACACTTTTTAATTTTTTTTCATAACAGCATGTTTGTGCACTGGCATGCCGTGCAAATATACCTTGATTATTAAAAAAAATAAAATGATTTTAAATTATTTTCCATAAGGTTTTGGACACATGGATAGTTTTGCACATATCTCTGTCTGCTATGTTATTTCTGCCCATCTAACTCCACTTTTACAGCCCCTGTTGTCTGTTTTACATCCTGTACACAGAATTTTCCCATGTACACTACAGACACCAACACAGGGTCTGCAGGACTGCCAGTCTGCTTCTGGATCATTCTACCTTCCTCATTTGCATGCAATTCACCTGCTTATCAGATGATTTGCATGCCATAGACACTTCCGTGTAGGCGCGTTTGTGCGCACCACCCAGCTCTGTTTACTGGACCTGCCTACTTTCATGTAAGCAGTGTGCCACTATGCCTACATAGAAAAAAAGTCCATGTAGACTTTATTAAATTCGCCCCATATATATATATATATATATATATATATATATATATATATATATACATACATATATCTTTCCCTTCCATCTTCAAAGTTCTAGTCCCCTTGAATGGCCTGGCCCATTCCTTGACAATGTAGTCATCCATACCTTTGACAGCACACTTTTCATTTAGGGTCATTTGCTCA
The DNA here is from genome assembly GCF_019279795.1 of Protopterus annectens. Classification (NCBI taxonomy): domain Eukaryota; kingdom Metazoa; phylum Chordata; order Ceratodontiformes; family Protopteridae; genus Protopterus; species Protopterus annectens. The sequence continues at coordinate 818,762,891 of NC_056751.1, read as the reverse complement.
CCCTTCTTTTCTACCTTCCCATCCTCCTTCTCTCTGAAGACCCTTACTCTGCTATTCACTATAGGTTCATAGGTGTTGACTAGGCTAACAAATGCAAGGGCCTTTTTAATCCTAGCCCTGCACCCAAATCTCTGACAAGTTCTGATACCCTTGATAAGTGTAAGCATGGGCCTGGAAGATTAATCATTTATAGGTTACCTGTGTGCATTAGAGACACAGGTGCCAAACCAGGGATGAATTTGTGGTTTCCCATCCAATTTTTCAAGTTGCCCTTGAATTGGATTACGGAGGAACTCTGCTTCACATGGATGGGGAGCCTGTTCCATAAACAGGGTAGTTTCCGGGATACATACCTATCTCTCCAGCAGGTCCTATTTATATCACAGGCAAGGTTTAAGCCTTTAGAATGGGTAAATCTGGTACTGTTTGTTTTGTAGATATGCAAGAGGTCCATCAGAGTGGGGTCTAACAATGCTCTGCATGCCAGGCATAGATTTCCTCTCAAAAGCCTGTAGGAGACAGAATACAGGGATAGGGCCTTGAGGCAGTCTGCATAGGACATATTACTTATGCCCTCTATTCTTTTAGTGATGAACCTCTGTGGACATTCCAGTTGTTGGATATGTCTTATTAGGTACATAACAAAGAGGGCATTGTACTCAATGATAGGTCTGATGAATGCTGAATACAGTGGAACAATGACTTCCTTGGACTTAGATACCATACCTTTATTTATAAGTTGTGTAATATTGAATGATTTTCTCACCACTGTAGACACATGATGATCAAAGGCTAGATTACTATCTATGTGTGTCCCTATGTCCCTGACTTCTGGGTCAACTCTAAGGGGTGTGTTGTCAATATCATAGTTACCAGGGATGGATGACTTCCCAAAGGATACTATTATGCATTTCCTGGCATTTAGTTTTAGTCCATGACTTTAACACCAGTTGTTTGTGTCAGTCCCTCCTGGAGAACATGTGTGTCAGTGTGAGATTCAATGACAGCTCCTAATTTGCAATCATCTACAAATGTAGTCAGCCAGAGACCACTGACATTGGCCTTGACTTCTGAGATGTAAATGCCAAAAAGGAGCAGTCCAAGGACTGATCCCTGAGGAACTCCACTTGTGACTGGCCTCTTTGTAGAGGCAGACTCTCCGATTTTAACTTCCTGGGTCTTGTCTGTGAGCCAGTTGGCTATCCACTGGGTGACATACGGGTTTCTACCTAACATCTTAAGTTTCTCAACAATGCTTGAGTGGATTATTGTGTCAAATGTCTTGGCCAGGTCAAGGTAAGCAGTGTGAATGATTTTCCCTCATCCATTGCTTTGGTGACCTTCTCAAAGAAGTCCAGCAGGTTGAGTAGGCATGATCTGTCCTTGACGAAACCAAACTGGGATGGGTCTAGTGTTTGGAGGTTTACTATATCTCTGTTGATCATCTCCATGATAATTCTTTCTATGGCTTTACATATAACACTAGTGAGACTTATGGGTCTGTAGTTTCCAGGGTCTGTAGATGAATCACCTTTATGCAGAGGGATGACTGTTGCCTTTCTCCATTCATTAGGCACAAAGCCTGTTTGGAGGCTACAGTTAAATAGTAATTCCAGAGGCCCTGATAGGTCATGCTTCATGCCATTTTGAAAGCATTCTGGGATATTGTCTGGGCACATTGATGTAGTGTTCTTGGGCTTAAAGAGAGCATTAAGGACCTATTCCCTAGTGATAGTAGGGGGACATATTTGATGATATTTCCTGAGGGAAGGTTGAGGGGGAGAGAGGAGTAAAGTTGGAGCTGAATTTATCAGCCAGGAGGTTTGCTATATCTTTTGGCTCAGTAAAGATGGCTCTATTTACAATGAGCTCTGCACACAATTGTGTATTGCCTTTGAGGTTGCGGGCATAGCTAAAGAATGCTTTCTGGTTGTCCTTGGCCTGGGCGGCCAAACTCACCTCAAGTTTGGCTTTGGTAGACTTTATTTGTCCTCTGAGTTGTTTGTGTAGTTTAATGGAGTACTTTTATCCTGCTGGGTGCTGCACTTCCTAATTTTTGTCATGGTTTTCTTCCTCCTGTTATACATCTGATTGATTTTGTGATTCCACCAGGGTGGCTTGTTTTTTGAGTTTGTTCTCTACATTTTCCTGGTGGGTACAGCCTCTCTGTGGCTATTAACATGCTTGTATAGGATTTCCTTGAACAGTTTTGCATAGGCAGAAGTGTTCTTGGGGTTTATAGGGGCTCAAAATTTTGCCAGATTCTTACTTAATAGCGGGAGGTTAGCCTTAGAATAGTTCCTGAATATTCCCAGTTTAGCTGGGGGTCCAGCTTTTATTTTTACTTCAAAAGAGACCATTTTGTGGTCTGACCTTACTAGGGAAGGCATTACAATAGCGGGTGTGCAGCATTCTCCCATATTAGTGAGGACCAGATCCAGTATGGTTGCACCCCTGGTTGGTGTAGTAAGTATCTGGTTCACGGAGTTTGTGTTTAGAAAATCCATATCTCTGTGCATGTACGTTTAATGTTGTATAGAATTCCCAGTTAATAGTGGGGTAATTAAAGTCACCCATGAATATGGTATTGGGTTGGATGGTTAGTGTTTCTAATAAGTTTAAATACATGGTATGGGTTTCCTGAGTCAGAGAGGGGGACCTATAGCTTGCAAGGAAGTGGTATTGGATTTTACCTATGGTAATTTGAACATGGCGCAGCTCAAGTGCATTGTCCTGTTTGACCAGCCTTGAAGTATATTTATTTTTGATGTAAATAGAGACACCTCCACCTTTAGTCTCTGCTTGTGAAGTAGTTGGTGTAAATGTGTGGAAGGCATTATAACCTTGCACTGCTGGTATGCTCTCCATGGCTTTAAACCACGTCTCAGAGACTGCATCATTATCTAGGGTAAAGATACTTCCAGGGAGTGGAGGTTTTTGTTTAGGCTCCTAGCACTAAGCAGTAATACTTTTAGATTTTCTTGGTTTTGATTTGCTATGTTAGAGGTACTTTCAGTTTGGCATTGCCTAAAAAAGGCACTATGGGGGAAGGCAATGTTTTAGTTAATATTCGAAAGCCTAGAGGGGAGAGGTGCAGACCATCCCTGGCAAAGTAACGTGGTCTGTTGACCATCTCCTTCCATGCTGACAAATATTGCACCCCCTTAGAATGACACCAGAAACTAAGCCAATTATTAAAGTCAGTCATATTTTGTTTGTATTGTGGCATCATCCTTGGAGAAGGTAAAATGCTGCTCAATGCTAGGCTCATACTAGCCTGAGACACATATTCTGAGAGCTGTATGATGTCTCTCTTCATATAGTCTAGGGAAGTACTTCTCAGGTCATTTATTCCCACATGGACTATGACTGAGTCATATTGGTAATTGTGATCCAATGACTTGAGTGCAAGCGTAATGTGGTGGATCCTAGCCCTTGATAAGCAACTGACCGTAACTTTCTCCTTAGTCATCCTGGTGAGATGGACATCAGTGTGTCTCCCAATGGAGTCTCCAATGACTAGAATGTTGGATTGTGTGGTGACTTACCTTATGGGCTTAGATGTAGAGGCTCCATAAGCTGTAGCTCTATGTGTTGATGTGGGTGTTGTTTTGAAAGGGTGCAGAGGGTATTTCTTATGTGTACTTTGTCTAGGAGGTCTTTGTGGTTTAGGAAGATTACATGTAAGTGCCTCACTATATGTGGTTCTATATGTCTGCTTTGAATTGTTCATGATGGGTGCAGCATGTGTAATACTGACAACCTTATTGACATTAGGAGTACTTTTATGTGAGAGCTTTGCCTCCAGTGACATTGTGTAAATACATCTTTCACATACAGTATAAGTTTGTTTGAGAATTAACTGGTTGTCAGTAAACATGAGGCAATTTCTACATTGCCCCAGGATGCCCATATCTACCAAGCCAGTAACAGAGGCAGTAAGAAAGTTCATATCCATGGCAACAGACACTTTTTTATTGATTAGACTGTTGGAGTGAGAATATCATTCACTGTCAGGAGTATCAGGTTTGCAACTATGTGGATAGTGCTTCTCACTGCAAACTAGATGTCCTGTGTGCAACTAGATATTGGAGAAATTTCAATTGTGCTTTTACAGGAAAAATATCACTCAAGGTGTCTGAGTCTGTACGGAGCACTGCCAAACACTTGAGGGGAAACTAATACTTACACCCTGAAAATTTAAGGATGAAGTATTTAGGCAGATATTCTGAAGTTAGAAAGAAATCAAGCAGTATTTACCGCAAACAAAGAATTAGCTTATCAAGAATATGAAAAAAGGGGAGTCACATGAATGGCTACTGCCTGGCTACTACTAATGCTGGTCTCACCACAGCTACACTCTGCTGGGATAAAATATTAATTTGCTTCTTCTCTCACCAGAAGCAAAATGTTAGCACCAATCCCAAGAAGAAAAGCAGGCCACAGCCTGTTTGGTGAGCCACAGTCTTGTCCCAGATGATGCAAAGGTTTGTAGGCTTGTAGCCTTTTTCTGGTAGATTCCTCGAATAGCAATGGTCAAATAGCAACCATACCAATCAAGTACTTTAAGCACAGACACTCACTCTCCAACAAGAAAGAGTCAGGAATCAATGCACTCTGCTCCTACTCTCACCAGGATCAAAATATAAGCACAGATTTTAGGCTGTCACCTATAAAGCAGTTATTAGGCTTTCTGGTGATCAGCAGTCTTGAGAAAATAATGTAATTGCACTCCTTCTCTCACCAGGAGAAAACAGAAGCACTAATCTCTAGATGAATACTGAGAGACAAAATGTGGGCTCGGCAATAACTGGTGGTCTTGCAATAGATGCTTAAAGGTAAGATGAAAAAAAAAATGGTTTATCCTAAATACTGCCATGTGCACTAAGAGTAGATATGAACGTGGGTAACTTAAGTTTTACCTGTCTAAAAAGTTAGGTTTTAGTGGAGAGCCACTATTTTTAAAAGAGCAAGATAGACTGAAAGGGTGAGCACTTTTGTATTCTGGTACTATGGAATACAGTAGTATGGCCAATAAATTTAAATAGCTGAAGGGGAGTGATTTTCACAAAATCATAATTTTGTGCTTACTCACACCAGCCAATAAAAGCAGACAGGAAATGAGATATATGATCAAATTAACATAAGGGTCAGGCAACTAGAAAGACAGTGATGTTTAAGAACACAACAGTAAAAGAGTGGGAGGGTGGGAAATTTTTCTGTCTGACTCACAAGAGACAGAGCTGTGGTCTCTTTTCAAGTTTTAATATGCAGTTAAAAGCAGGATACAAGTAAAATACAGTGTAACGAAAGCAAATCACAGTATTCAAAATAGAAATAGGCAATAAAGTAATACAAAATACCAGAAATAAAAAGCAAACTAACCTTTCCCTCACAGCAAACTGGCGGAGTCTGGGTGAGACTTTTCATTAAGGCTTTGCAATGTTTTATTTTACCCTTTAAATAGAAGGTTTAGTTCCTAGCTCCACCCCCTCAGTTCACAGATGATTAATCTTAACCATCCTGTTCTAACTTACGTTTGACTCCTTAATTGTCCTGTTCTAATTTCTAAGACTATCTTATTTTCCTCTCAGTGCCCTTTTTATTTTCCTCTTATTATCTCATGCTGTATATGTTATCTTTCTCTGTGCATGGTTTGGCATAATTTCTCTACTTGCTTTGTTTGTCCTGTTTCCTATGCACATGAATTCTCTGTTCTTTTCCCCTTGTATCATCAGTTCAGAGAATGTTTCTCATTTAATTTCCTGTATTGTACTCCCCAAGTTTTTCTCTCCATCGTTCACTTAAGTTTTGGATCTTCTCTGTGGTATATTTTCCTTAATTTCCTCTTACTTTATTCATTTTCTTTTCTCTTGTCTTCGACTACTATTCTATATAATTTTCCATTCTTGTTCTCTGTTGCTTATCTTCCTGCTACCTCATGTTGCTCTTACTCTCTCTCTCTCCCCTCTCATCATCTTTATTTTATCCAATCCAATACCTCCACATTTATTTGTCCTCCTCTTCTTACATAATGGCCTCTTCTGTCTACCATTTATTCTGTCACCCTCCTTTATGCTTGTTTACTTCATTGCCCTTAATATTATAATGTTCGTTTATTTTCTCTTTTATCAGTATGAATCTCTTTGCGTTTGGTGTCTTGTTTTACTTTGATCTCCCCCCTCATTTATTTCTTGCTATCTATACACAATTTCCAATACGTTCCTCTAATTTTTATATTCCTGTATTACCCCACTCCTGTTTGTGATTGTACTGTTTTGACAAATTTTCAGCAAGTATTGCAGGCTGTATTAAGTGGGGTCATCTGTAAGGAATTATTGTCACACCACAAACTGTTCATTTTACGAGTTCAGTAAAAAATTGAATTACCAAGATATAAAAAGTGACTGTTAGTGTTTATGATGCCAGTTATGGAACATCTGTTAACCAGACAATGGAAGACTATGCCCTGATCATGAATGGAGGATCGTAAGTAAATAATACTACGATTAAGGGACACAGAAGGAAAGATAATCAGTGAAGGGAAAGAGCAAACTTTCCTCAATAATTGGTTGTTATGACTACAATATATTTAACAGACTGCAGCTTAAATTTAAGATATTAGGCATGTACATCTCCCCTGCCTTTTTGTGTTACTCGTGTTGCAGACTGTTGGCTGTAATTCAATGAATCTGCAGCGATTGATATGGATTTTGAAGTTTTAAGGGTCAAATTTGCCATGCTGATAATCCAGTTTACTAACCTTAGTTACCTTTTTTATTTGTAGTTATATACCACAGCCTAATTGGTTAACTTTTCTTTATTGGAAATGTTAAAACTATATCCTGCTGACTGGGACACTAGGTTGTTCTTATGTTGTTGATTTTCTGTGTGTTGTGAAACAATTATACTAATAAAGTGGATTGTTAGTAAAAAAAAATGCACAACTCTCACAGAATACTTTTACAGCATGACTATCATCATTAGCAAGCTTAACAGATTTTTTTTTGTGAAATAGCATTGAATCATGACCTAATAGAGGAATCAATTTTCCTAAAGTTGGCAAAGCTTTTTAATACTTTGCATTAAAAGAGAGATACCCAACATTCTCAGCAAACATGTGGTAGACACCTGTTTCACCTGTTGAATTAAAAAGTATCTAATAAATGGTTGTCCTGAGCAACATCGATTGAGGCAAGTGTTTAATCTGGGAGGCATCTCAAGGTTCAGTCCAGGGACCCTAGGTACCAATTTTGTGTAATTATAGCTTTCAATCTTTTCCTAACCAAGTATGGAGAAGACTATGATATAGGCACCCTAGTATAGCTGGGCCAGAAGAATAAGACCAAAATTTAGTGTATGCAAACATAAAATTATTTACTTTGATATTGAAAAATGTGGAAAGATTGCTCAGCTTAGATAGTCTGATCATATATGCACTTGGTGATAAAAGTTCCTGGAATAACAGTTAATAGCAAACTATGTTTTGATGGTAATACCTCACACATTGCAGACATTTGCCTTATTATTTGGAAATATAGCAGCAAGGAATAATGATATATTATGCAATTTGTATAAGTCCTTGATCTGCCCAGTAACATACCATAATACAATATTTTGTATGTATACCTCTAGAGATTAAAGTGATAGAACTAGTTCAGAAAAAAAATATTAGGTGAGCCTTTAGCCTCATGAAATATTTAAATCCAGACCCATTGGTTAAACTGAATCTGTATAGTCTGGCCTACAGAGGCAAATTCTGCATGGCATTTTAAGCTTTTAAGGATCCTTCTTGGTAAGTGCTTTTAGAACTTAATCTCGAGTTACAGGGACACTATACGAATTTTAATGTTTCTGTCACTAAAATCAATACTTGTAAGAAAGACAAATTCATGCAGCAGCCTGTAATTGATAATTTATATAATTAAATAAATAAATAAATAAATAAATAATAATAAACATAATAAATAATTTATAATTGATGGAATTGTCTTCCATCAGGTATTAAGTAGGCTCATAATATCTCAGTATTTAAACAATGACTTGACATTTGGGTAAATCATAAGAAGCATATCCCAAATTTAAAGGTTTATGTTCTTGGAAGACCTCATGGCCTGAGAACAGGTGGATCTAGAACTTATGAAGGTATTATAGTGTCTGCCACATGAGGTAATACTGCATTTTAGAGCTTGGTTAAAATACAGCGATCTAGCGACTCAACCATACAAGCAATCTTTTCTACAGGATGCACACTATTATTTCTGTCTATAAAGGTTTAAGGCTTCTGTGGTTCGGTAGTCAGCCTGCCACCTCTGTTTAAGCTTCCTTAACGACACTAAGCTACTAACTCAAAACCAGTTCTTCATTCATATTGCCTGGGACTATGTCATACTTTTCACCAGTCCTCATCCCCTGCTTCCCCCACATTAAGCTATACAGAGAGATGCTTGCTGTCAAGATTGTACAGTCGTTTGTGTGTTCCAATTCCACACATATAACAATGCAATAGTCCAATGTGTATTTTCACCTCAGTCTTTTTTCTGTAATTTAATTCAGTGCCGAGGTTTTATACCCATACTGCTGTTTATGCAAGCAAGCCATTTGCATTTATATCCATCCCATGCTAGTTGCTATGCAGCAGCATACCTTGTGGCATTTCTACTTGTGCAATTCTTCTTAAAATATTTTTGCTTGGATATACTTGTTTGTACAGGGCCAGTGCTTTGCATACTGCATATAGCATCTGTGATGTTGCCTGTTGCAATGATTAGACATTTTTAGGAACTACCCAGAATTCTTTCTTAGAGTTACTGAAGGTCCCCTGTGTCACATCACAGATTTTTCATGTAACCCATTATAAATTTCAGCATTGAGCCATGACAGTGTACAAATTGTGGTCTTATCCATTGCTGATGATGTTGTTTTGTTACAGCACTTGAGATGGGGAAACCTACTGTTCTATATAAACTGCCTGCACCTGTGTGAATACTTCAGCTTATTATAGCTACTGCAGTTGATGCCTAGATGCGTAAATGGCAAGTGCAGTTTTGCTGTTGGAAAATTTAAAATATACTAGCAAAGCAGTATAAGAATTTAAAGTTGCAGTTAATTTCATTTGAGATGTTGTACATCAAACAACAAAAAGGTTTATTTTTTCTAAGAAGAGCAGTTTTTGCATTTATTAAACTGAGGGTTTAAATATCGCAGAATGAATGAAATGTTTCTTACTCTGGTTAGTATAATGTATTTCCAGCAATGGACAGTAGAGGGCAGATAAGTTACATGGATGAAATCCCCCCAACAGAATCAAATGCATGTGCTTTGGCAGTATTCAACAAATTGTAAAACAAACTATTTTAAGACTGAATAGACTGTTAACAATTTTCTTTTTAGAAATATTTTGTCTCTATGCAGCTGATCATCAGCTACCGCTGATGCCTCCCCTTAAACTCTATTCATTTTACAGTATAGGCACAAAATTATTTTATGCTCATTTTATGTTTAACATGTTCAACTATTTTAGAGGATTAGGTTGTCTAAAAAGTCACTTGTTATGGGTCTATATCATATGAGCAAATCGCACAAATTGCGAACACTCATAATATCGAACGTACCGGACCTCAAAGTGCTTTTTCTGAGATTGCGGTACAGTGAAGAATGGGATATTTGCCCTTTCCTCACTGTAGTGCGATCTTGGAGTTGGAATATATATGTAGTGGGGGGTGTGGGGGATGCAGCGCCTCACAATAAGAAGTTCGAGGTCCTGTATGTTCGATATTATGAGCGTCCGCAATTTGTGCGATTCACTCATATGATATAGACCCATTTGTCACTTGCCTCATTATGAAGAATCAGGTGAAATCCTGATTACTTCAGGGTGATATGACAAAAGGGTATTATGTACATGAAGGTGGGTGAGTATAGTTTTATGACTAACAGATCATGTATACTGATTCCTGCTACTGGATTTGAGTTAAGATTAGAAAGAGTGTTTACCTGTGGCTATAGTAATGTTATATATCATGTGCAATGCACTAGATGTGAAGCATTCTATCCAAAAAAAAAAACATTAACACCCCTTAGAAAACAAATAGCCTAGCATGGCGATCTACAAAAAGAGAGCCCTAAGAAGTGCAATAGATACTGCTTAATTTATGCAAACTTTAGAATCCTGTGTCTTACAAAAAGTTATGTTAGACAAGAGACGTAGCGACCTGGAATTACTGTTTGGGAAAAGTGAAGTTATATTGCAGTTAAGCTGTGATGCATTGAAACCACCAGATTTAAACAGTAATTAGAATTTTAACCATTTTAACACAATCTTTGCGACAAGTGAGTGCTTACATTTCTTTCCGTACTTTTATCACAATGTCCAATTATAATGTGCTTTTATGATTATGTGATATTTGAATCTTATATAAAGTGATTGTTCATTGAAGGTTTCATGTTCAGTTTTATAACAAAACAGCTGATTTACTCATCCCTTTAATACCCTTTTTTCCATCATACTTTTAAAATCTGTGACATCTGGTACTAGACTATTAATCAGTGGAAAGCATAGGAACCACTTCTTAGGAATCATCTTGGGATTAGTGCTACTGCTTTGATCCTAGTGGGAGAAGGAGCAGATGAACATTGATTATGGCTGCTCCCTGACTGGGCAGTATGTATGGGACTTCACCGATTTTTCTGGTTGCAGGTTTGATGAGAACCACTTTGGGGCTTTTGTATAGTTTTGCTTTTTGTTGTGTCCACTTGCTGTAGGTTCCATCCAGGATAACTACCAAGTGAAGACTATAGCAAATGCATTGAACCCAGCAACATCTGAGTTAATACTACTTCTAAAGAAACAGCTTGGGATTAATGACATTTTTTTCTAGTGAGAGGAGCCAAGGATCACTGATTCCTAGCCACATACACCTCTGTTGAGACCACTACTATCTCCACTACCAGACAGATAACACCTCCAGTAATCAACTATTAATGTCATCGGTGTTACTTCTCTTTCAGTCCACATTAGTAAACACCTGTAACCATGGATTTGTACTTTCCTTCATCTCTGTAGCCAGATTTGTTGAAATGGGCATCCTGAGATAATGTAGCAATGACCTCATGTTTACGTGCAACCACCTACTACTTAAACATACTGACACAGTGTGTGCGACAGATGTAGTTATATAATGTTATTGGAGGCAAAACTCTCGCACAAAGCCAGGACAAATAACATAAAGGTTATCATTTCCACAGATCACAACACTAAACCAATCACACACAGCTCAGACCTACTTAGGATGAGGTTCTTAAAATTATTCTTATTAAACCACAGAAGCTTCCTAAATGTAAACTAAGAAACAAGTATCCTGTTTAATCTCATAAACACAGAACAAAGGCAGCACCCACCATGAAACAGACATCAGAAAGTCGCACTGACTCATTCCAAAAACCCCATAATGCAAACCTGCACACAGTCCAACATCCTAGTTATAGATGATTACATAGTGAGACACATCAATGCACAACTCACTAGATTGTGCAAGGAGAGGGTCACAGTCAGTTGCCTATTAGGTGCCAAGATTTAACACATCACACTTAATTTCAGTCCTTGCACCACAAGTACACATATGATGCAATCATAGTGCACATGTGTGTAAATGACTTGAGATGTACCTCCATGCATTATATGAAGAGAGACATTATGGAGCTCTTGGAATATATGTCTAACACAGGTATGCACCTAGCTTTGAGCAGTATTCTATGAGCAGCAAAAATTAGGCTACAAAAAAAATATTGACTTCAGCAATTGACATAGCTTCTGATGTCATTTTATGGAGTTACAGTATATATTAGTCTGTCAGGGATGGCTTGCACCTATCCTCAAAGGCTTTCATATGTTGACTAAATCCTAATCTGATTCCCATTGTGTGGTAGGTGTCAGTCTTCTAAAGCTTCCAACATAAGAAGACAGAATCTTGATAAGATAAAGGTATTGCTGCTCAATGCTAGGACTCTTAAGAGCACTCCATTGGTGCAGTGTTTCAATGCCTACCACATGTTCTGGCCCACCACACTAGATGATGAAGAGACATAAGGCAGTGATGTCTCCATATTAGTAAAAAAAATCATCTCCAGCCTTGTTAGGCATGGTAAGAACAAGGAACACCTCCATATCCAACTTACTATTTACAAAACCTCTTATCATATTATAGCCAACTATAGGATCTCCCTTATGTCTTATATCAGCCTATACCACCTACATAACCACTATGGATTTTGTATGCATTAAGCCAAACACCAGACTCCTAGGAGACTTCAACTACACCTTGATTAACTAAGAGACTTGTATATCCTCCAACATCACTACAGATCTGAGTAAGGTAGTCCACACCCAAAAAGGGGCAATAGAATCCTGACTTGTATGTGAGATATTGTAACGTCTTACCTTATCTAATGTGACCAAAAATCAGATACTATCACCTTAAGAGTGAAGCTGGAAGCATCTTTTAATACCTTGGTATTCAGAGATTATGCCTGGGCTAATCTACATAATATGAGTGATGACCTTTCTAAATTCAAACGCCAGTTCCATCTCATTAACCCTACTGCTTATGTGGAATCCTTTACTGCCAAATTCTATGTACATGTAAATAGCTGCACAGATGCATCTGTCCCCCACAAAGGTAAAAACAATGTCAAATTTAAAAATAACGCCTGTGGGATAAACCCTAATATAAATGGGCTCTATAATAATAACAAACGAAAATCATTGTGTGCAAAAATAAATTTGACTCTCAAGATACTAATAATGTTTTGTTAAACTTAACAAGGAACTCTGGACCCTGATCAAATCAACTAAAGTCAGATATGAGATAAAAAGAGCCATCCAGGCAAAGGAAAACCCAAAAGCTTTCCTTAATTATGTTACAAATCTCAAATGCAATGACCAATACTGCACAGAGATAGTACTGTAGTAAAGGATATCACATTCTCGGACACTCAGGACACAGCCCATCTATTAGTGCACAGATTTAGTTATGACTTCAAACTAATGGTGCACTTAAATGCATTTTTTTATACTGCTCTTTGGGATAATGTGCATAATTCAGAGTCTGTATCTTCCATACTATACATATTTCCTAGAGGAGCCATGCACCAGGCGACTTACTAAGTATGTAAGTTAGTTTATCGTCATGTACTTGTGATATTTCCTTGGTTACGCCAGTGACTGTCTATTTTCTGGCTGGCGTCTGTATACCTTCAGCTATTGACCTTCCAAGTCACTTTACTGCTCCTTTTGTTTCCTTCCCATGTAATTTGCCTGTGCTTTTAGCCTGACGTATCTTCTTTATTCTCTCAGCCAGTTCACCACCCTTATTCTTCTTACTTTGTGCCTAACTTTTCGGTATTCAAATGTTTATTAACTATTTACATATTTCAGCCTCCTTTTTTGTCTTTTTTCCGTTTCTAGTCACTATCATTTCTTTCCCTTCATTTCTTTGTTTTCCTCCTCTAACAGTTATTACCTTGATTGCTTTGTCCGATTGATGGCATCCTCTTATTTCCATTTCTTAGTTATCACGTTTCTTTTTTATTGCCAATAACAGCCCTATTACTTCTTTTTAATTTTCAGGCATTTCCTCTTCATAACCTAGAAGGAATCATTTTTACTTAGGGAGCCCACTACTAGCAATTACTCTCCATCCAGCAAATCTGATTCCATGTTTTTCCTCCTTCTTTATATCTCCAGCATAACGTTTTCCACAGCTGCGAGCATTTTTGTTAATCTGTTTGGATTATAAAAGTATTTATGCTGGTGCTACCATGCATAGATCCTAAATTTGTGGGATTTCTTTATATACCTTGGAAGTTGGACATTTTTTGCCTATTTTTCTCCAAAAACTGTCATGTCTAATTCTCTCTCTCCCATGTTCATTTCAAATGGGTTCCTACCTCTTGTCCTTTTCTTTTTATCCATATTCTGCCTCTGAATCCTTCTCATCTCTCTTTCTTGCATTAGTTTTGTGATCTCTACAGTCTCCTCCCATTCCCGTCTCAAGTTTCCTCCACTGCATTCCTTTCTTGTTGAAACTCTTCGTTCGGTTCCTCCCGGGTCTTAAGCCTACATCCTATTTGAAGTTGATCCCAGTAAATGGCCTGATTTTACTTTCTTCCCCATCTTCATGTTACCATTTCTTTTTGGACTTCCTCCTTCATTCTGCCTATGGGGACTAGCCTTGTTTGTAATCTCTGCCCTACTCCTCCTTCCAGATATATTTTTGGAATTCCTTCTGCATTTGTCTCATCCATTGTAATTATAAGTTCTCTGGATATGTTTCCAAGATCACCTGCATTATGTCCCTTTCTTCCGTTAGCTTCTCTGTCCTTGTATTATCATGATTCTCCAGTTGACTCGATAGTCTATATTCAGCAACCTTAGTATGTTTAATGTTTTTGTTGTTTTTTTTTCAAATCTAACCCCTTAATTCCATAATTCATTCCCATGCTATTCTTGTTTTTTCTTCTTCCCATGTCTACTTACTACTTTTTTTTTTTAAGTTTTTTCCCACCATTTTCCAAAATACCTGTCCTGAATATGTTAATTGTGCCACTATGCACATATGTATGACTTTTATCATTTGATCTATGCCCATTTTTGTTGTCTTTCACCTCCCTAACTGCTCCTTTACTTTGTCGTACATGTCCCCATATGTGCATCCTCAATATTCTCCTTCCTCTTTTTATCTCAATTTCCCTTGACAGCCTTGCTCTTAATTTCATTTCCTCTTTGTCCCTTTCATGTATTCCCTTGATCATGTCTATCCATTTCATTTGGAATCCACTTTTATTTGCTGCCAGAGTTAGATATCTCCATCCCTTCCCATCCTGTCAAAGGCCTTCTCCACACCCAGTGATATTAACACTAGCTCTCACCACTTTGGGCATCTTATAGGAGGGTTCTTATGAAGTTATTTGTCATTCTTCTTCCTCTTACAAACCTAGTTTGGTCTTGATGAATTAATATTGGTAGTAGCTTCCCTAGTCTGTCTGCTTGTACTATTACAGACCATCTATTGTTGCAGTTTAGTACTGAGATTGGTTGGTAAGAAGCCAATGTTTTCAGATCCTTCCCTTTTTATATATATTATCATGCTCACCACCTCCTTCCATGAGTCAGCAATATAGTTCCCCTACGGGATAACATTAAGCAATCACCTTCCTACTCTTCTGAGTCTCCCAGATCTCAATTTGTAAAGCATCACCACCCGGAGATTTCACATTTGCCATCTTTTCCCATGCTTATTTTTTCAGTTTTTATTGATTCACTCAGTGCCTTTATTTCTTGTGCGTCTATTTGCCTTATATTCAGCCATCCTCAGTCTCTTTCTTCTTCTCTATAACTCCTCCCACCCCCGAGTTGGTAAATCCCTCTTTCCATAACCTCCTGTTGGCTAATGCCTTTCTTGCTTTCAGAATAACTCTGAAATATAATCTCTCCACTGTTATTCTTTTATTCTGCAGTTTTTCATTTTCACCTCCCCAAATAATTCTCTTTATCTCTCTTCATCTTCCTTTCTGTTCTGAATTTCTTCTCTCTTTTTGTTTTGTATTTTTATAAACTTTTCTCTCAGGTCCTTTATTTTTTTCTTCCTTGTTGTTTCATTGTCTACCTTTTGCTATTTTATTCTTTCTCTTAATATCCCCCTTTATCTTATCTCATTCATCTGCCATTTCTTGCCGGTTTTCATCTATCACTAATTCTATAAAATTTGCTATGCTCTTTTTCCTTCTTTGATCCTCTACTTGGCATGTTGGAACCCTTCAGTGTCTCTCTAATTCTATCTCCCTTTCTCCCTCTATTTTCAATCCTCTCATGGTATGGACTGAGAGAGAGTGAGGGGATTTGCACTCACCTCCCTTAATATGTATACATGCTCGTCTGAAATATTGGTTCTGCCTGTTCTTGATGAAGTTCTATGCCTTGCAGAGTAGTATATATAACTGCTTCCTGTTACCTTTCCTGCGACTTTTTTTTATCTTTCACATTCTTCCACCCCACTGTCTGTAGGAAGCTCTTTAGAAACCTCCCTTCTATGGTTCTTCCTGTCGCTCTGGGTCTTCTCTCTATCACTTCCCTCCTAATGGTAGCATTCCAGTCCTCAGTACATACCGCTATTACTTCCTGAAAGTGAGCAATCTCTCCTAATATTACTCTCTTTTCTTTTATTAAGGCTGTGGGAAGGAATACACTGGCAGTCTTATTTACTCTAACTGTCCCTTTATGCCTGCAAATCTTCCTTTCTTATCTTCCACCCCCTCCCCCCTTTAGCATGCGACATGTCTTTTTCTTTAGTTTCACAACCCATCTTTGCCTTTTATTTCCCCAGGAGGAGCTAGGCTCCACAGTGTGCCCCCCTTTACATGTCTTTTTATGTCCTTCAAAATGTTAGTGGTTCTCTTTGAACATTATATGTGCTATGGTTCTCTTTATATGTGCCAGGATTCTTTTTCTTTCTACTCTTTTTTCTAGCCTGGTGATACTCCAGGATTTAATATCTCTTCTTTTCTCAAGTTATTTTCTGTCTCTGTTTTTCTTTTGCTTTTAAGCCTGCTTTATGCACCTATTCTTCACATTTCCATGCTTACTTTGCCTTGACTTTATTTCTCCCCTAATTCCTTAACCTGACATTTCTCTGTTTCTTGTCCTATTTTGTCTTCCCCTCCTTCCATCCCCTTTTTTTGCATCTTTCCCTTCCTTCTTCAAATTTCTGGTCCCCTTGAATGGCCTGACCCATTCCGTGACCGTGTAGTCCCCCATACCTATGACAGCATTTAGAGTCATTAGCTCACCCTTTTCTCTACTTTCCCATCATCCTCCTCTTTGAAGACCCTTACTCTACTATCGACTACCTTCTTTCCCTCTTGATGCCCTTTTTATTTTCCTATTATTATCTCATGCTGTATATTTTATCTCCTCTGTGCATGGTTTGGCATCATTTCTCTACTTGCTTTGTTTGTCCTGTTTCCTATGTGTGTGGATTATCTGTCCTTTTTCCCCTTGTATCATCAGTTCAGCAAATGTTTCTCATTTCATTTCTTCTATCATCCTCACCCCCCAATTTTTCTCTCCATTGTTCACTTAAGTTTTGGATCTTCTCTGTGGTAGATTTTCCTTTCTCTTGTCTTCGACTACTATTCTATATCATTTTCTATTCTTGTTCTCTGTTGCTTATCTTCCTACTACCTCGTGTTGCGCTCTCTCCCCTGTTATCAATTTATTTTATCAGATCTAATGCCTCCATGTCTATTTGTCTTTCTCTTCTTATATAATGGCCTCTTCTTTCTACCATTTATTTTCTCACCTTCCCTTGTGCTTAATTACGTCATTGCCCTTAGTATTATAATGTTTGCTTATTTCATCTTGCGTCACTGTGTATCGCTTTGTTTTTGCTGTCTTGCTTTACTTTGATCTGCTCCCTCATTCATTTCTTGCTATCTATACACAATTCCCAATGTGTTCCTGTATTTTTTATATTCCTGCATCACTCCACCCCTCTTTGTGATTGTCCTGTGTTGAAGAATTTTCAGCAAGAATTGCAGGCTGTATTATGTGGGGTAATCTTTAAGGAATTATTGTTACACCACAAACTGTTCATTTTTAGGAGTTCAGTAAAAAGTTGAATTACCAAGATATTGCCAAGATATAAAAAGTGACTGTTAGCGTTCACGATGCCAGTTATGGAACAACTGTTAACCAGACAATGGAAGACTATGCCCTGATCACGAATGGAGGACCTTAAGTAAATAATACTACGATTAAGGGACACGGAGGGAAAGAATATCAGTGAAGGGAAAGAGCAAGCTTTCCTCAGTAACTGGTTGCTACAGCTACAGTATATTTACAAGACTGAGGCTTAAATTTAAGATATTAGGCATCTCCCCTGCCTTTTTGTGTTACTAGTGTAGCAGACTGTTGGCTGTAATTCAATGAATCTGCAGCGACTGATATGGATTTTGAAGTTTTAAGGTTCAAATTTGTCATGCTGATAATCCAGTTTACTAACCTTAGTTACCTATTTTTTGTAGTTATTACCACAACCTAATTGGTTAACTTTTCTTTATTGGAAATGTTAAAACTATATCCTGCTGAGTGGGACACTAGGTTATTCTTATGTTGTTGATTTTCTGTGTGTTGTGAAACAATTATACTAATAAAGTGGATTGTTAGCAAAAAAAATTGCACAACTCTCACAGAACAGTTTTATAGCATGACTGTCATCATTAGCAAGCTTAACAGATTTCTTTGTGAAATAGCATTGAATCATGACCTAATAGCGGAACCAATTTTCCTAGAGTTGGCAAAGCTTTTTAATACTTTGCATTAAACGAGAGATACCCAACATTCTCAGCAAACATGTGGTAGACACCTGTTTCTTCTGTTGAATTAAAAATTGTTTAATAAATGGTTGTCCTGAGCAACATCAATCGAAGTGAGTGTTTAATCTGGTAGGCATCTCAAAGTTCAGTTCAGGGACCCTTGGTGCCAGTTTTGTTTAATTATGGCTTTCTATCTTTCTCTGGCTAAGTATGGAGAAGACTATGATATAGGCACCCTAGCAACATTGGGTGATGCTCAGTATATTGCAGAGTCTATATCTTCCATACTATACATATTTCCGATATGAGCCATGCAGCAGGATACTTATGGACCTCATTAACATATGCCTTGCCCCCAACAACTTAATTTACATGTCATACCCGGAGTCTCACTGCCAAGTGGTACAGAGCTGCAGTGCCTGGTATGCAAGGTGACCTGTGTGATTTTGCATACAAGCCAACTTGTCTATGAATTCTGGCCTTGACTTTCTATCAAAACCATGTCCTTCCATTAACTCTGAGGAAGTGCATCCATGAAATTAGTGACAAATTCTCCCCAGTGTGGAGTGCAGAGGGCATAACCCCTTACAAAATAAAATAGATTAAGTTTTATTCTGATTTTTAATATAAACTTTAATTGAATCAACTAGTTCCATTATCTGCTGCTGATGTTTCTGTATACTTGAATTACAGTATGAGCGAGGAAGCGTCACATCTTTTTTTTCTACTAAATAAAGTAGCTCATCTACCACTGCTTTCTAGTTATGCTGGCTTATTTATTGAAACAAGTACTGCTAGATGCAGATGTTGTGTTGACCGCTATACTGTTGTACTTCAGTGTTCGAGAATGCACACAGAATCTATAGATGTTCTTCTTGTTTCACTGTTGCAGTCATCACATTTGGGTTATCCTGCCAGGGGTATCCCTCAGTTGGCCCGAATACCAGAGGCTTAGTATTTCTCCATTGGTTGCTGTCACTCCAGGACTGATGTCAGGTTGTCAGTGGTATAAAAACAGGTAGCCGATGTCATTACATCAGTCTTTCTTGCCGAGGAGCCCGAAGCAGAAGCAGTTTCCATGAGTGCCGGTCGACCGCTATCAAAGTTTTCATTTCCAAATTGAAGTTGAAGTCTTCTAAAGCTAAGTAGCCCATTGGGGATCCTTTTTTCTTGCTCTAATCGATGTCAGAAAAAATTAACAATTGTCTCATCTGTGGAAAGCAAATACCACACTGAGACTTCTATTCTTACTGCGTCACCTGTTTAGGCCCATACCACGACGTACCCCGCTGTCACTTTTGTGCTTTGTTCAACGCCAGAACTATGCATCGTCAGGCCATTATTGTAGCTAGATATTTTCGATCTCAGTCCTCGAATTCTGATATGGCTTTGGTAAGCTATCCGACTACTGGTCTTCCAAAAAAAGTAAGGATAAAGACAGAGACAGACCGCACAGGTCCAAAACTGCCGACAATGCTTCCGTTAAGCTAGTCATCAGTTTTCTGGTCCTCAGTGAAGTGCTTTCACAGCCCCTGATGCCCGTTTCTGTGGATTCGCAGGCTGCTACCGAGACCATTTTGGAGTCCAATATGCCACAAGACTCTTCTTTGACTAAGGTTCCTGAAGATGTCTCTACCTTGGATGGGTCCAGAGCTGCTGAGCAGGCACTGGCTTCCGAGGAAGTACTACGCACTGGTGATACTCGACACAGACAGATGACTTCTTTTGCGTCTTCATTTCTTTGGAAAACAACTGAGCTTCTAAGACCCAGGGTATGAACCACATCCAAAAAAACAATGACCCAAGCTCAGGCACCTGCTTCTTTGCCTCAGTCTCAAATGCTTAAAATGGCAGAAGACCTTATAATGCTTATTAGGGGAAGCCAGGCTATGCCTTCCAAAGGAAAAAGAGAATTGTCCCCAGTAGTTTCATCTGAACAGGAGTCCGATGACCCTGATGCATGAATATGAAAATATGCAACCCCTCTCTGCTTACGAGGATTCTGATGCAGAGGAATCCATCCCTTCAGCTTCTCCACCTGAGGACTTTTCCTTTGGGGAAACCCTACATACTTTAAGGGAGCATTTCCAATGGGAATGTCAGGACTACCCTCAGTCTAAAGAGACTCAAGAAATCCTTAGATCTACCACAGCACAGACCTCTGGCCATTCCTCCTGTCCTGGATGTTGTGGATGATGTTTTTATGGAATCCAGTCTGACTCGTGACACCC
>NC_056751.1:818722288-818734788 GCF_019279795.1 Protopterus annectens | reverse complement strand
ATATTCAGCTTTATTAAAGTACCAAGTAACATGTTGAAAGCAGCAATCTCTGTGATACACCCACTTGTAAAATGTTTCTTATCCAAAAAATAAATGCTGCCTGACAACTATCTACTTGTTTCATGGGGAAAACATGATCAAAGTAAAAAATGAAAAGCAAACAAGAAACAAGCTCAAGATACATTGTTACAGGATTACTGTACAGGTAATGGACCACACATGATAGAGTGGCATTATGTTTAGTTTACAGGTAAAGCCGGCAAAGATGACTGCAAGTCTCCAACAAATGTAATGAGCTTCTTAAAATAATGTAATCATGCCCATTATTACAAATACTGTCATATGCATTTCAATACCCAAGGCTTATACATTATCTACTTATGTAAGTGTTAAGTTAAAAATATGAGGACATTACATTTCTTAAAGGTAAATATGATTTTTTATTTTACTTGTACAAGGAGACATCAAATACCTAGTTGCAGTAGCAAAATGTCTGACTAATACTATTTATGCTCTTGCTTTTATAGTGTGTTCTTGTACACAGAACAAAGGAAAATTTTTATTTGCATAGCTTAGCAACTTGAAGCTTCATAACAGGAATTAGACACAAATGGTACTTTCCTAGACAAACATGATCTATTTTAAAAGTCAAGCACAAGCTGGTACTTTCCACATTTACTGATTTTCTGGCACTTTCCACATTTACTGATTTTCTGGTACTTTCCACATTTACTGTTCTGGTACTTTCCAATCTAGGTCAAACCTCAAACTTTCCAGCATGGATTGTTCTTTTGTAAGTCAACATTTTAAGCCTTTGCACGTATTTTGCCCTAAGCAAGTCTAGCATGTGTAAGATATATAGAATGAAAGCTGTTATCAAGAATAATATTACTATATTTATTATTATTACATGTCCCCCCTGTTAACACTTTTATTTTTATTAGGTAAATGATTATTAACATCCTCACCTGACTTTTTCAACGGATTTTCGTTCAGGAGATTCATAAAAGACATTTACCCTTGATCAATGGAAAGATTTGCAAAAAGGCCTTTGTACAATACCTCCCATAACTCATCCTGTTTTTGCCACAACCAAGGCATGCCAATTTTATGCAGAGGTGAAATGCCAGTTTTATGTAAGAGGTTAATGCCTTTAAAACGCCGGACCTGTTTTTTTTCTGGGGGTTTTTTTAGTGCATTTTTATGACTTTTTTTAGTGCATTTTTATGACTTTTTGACTCTTTTCTTTCGGATCCTGGGTCACTTTTTCTTTTTTTTTTTTTGACTCCTTTTTTTTTTTTGCTTGTTTTGCTTTGTTGTGCACTTTTTTATTTTACTGTTTTTTTTATTTTTTCGCCCTCCCCCCTTCCTTTATTTTTATCTTGGGTGAGTTATAGATGATTTTGCGCAAAGGTCACTTATAACTCTTATATGTTAGTATATGCATCATTATATAATTTAGCATACGCATCATTGTCTACTGGCTGCAATTGTTGGTACATTGTTTTTGTGACAGCAGTTTTAACTAGTTTTTGCAGTAGTCCCCGAATGCAGGGAATACAACAGCATCCACATGTCACAAGAATAGCTGCAGTGACCCCTATGGATATTAACAGGTTTCTGATGAGGTGGCTCCACTTTTTGAACCATGCCTGTAAGAAATCAGTAAAGGGGTTATTTATGCCTGAGTTTTCTGCAAGTTTTTTGGACAGCATGTCAAGTCTCTGTAGAGCTCGTGTGATGCTGCCATCTGGTGCGGTATTGTTTGGAATGTAAGTGCTACAGAAAGTTCCAAACATCTTGCATACCCCTCCTTCCTTTGCCAGTAGCATGTCCAGAGCGAGGCGGTTTTGCCAAGCTACTAGAGAGGTTGCCTCCAGCTGTTTAGCAACACCTTTTAGAGCATTTTTTGTGTAGTTTACAAAGCGTTGTTGGTTGTAATATATATAGTTGATCCAATCCACATTTTTGTTAGGTTGTACCCATATAAAAATGGAAGCAAACCCTGCGCCTATTTGATTTATGGCCTTATATTTATCGGGAACTCCTCTCAGGACCCCAATACTATTAATATATATGCCATCGCCAAAAGCTTGTCTTGGAGCCTGTCTTTTATTTTTCCTCTTGGTCTGCTGAGTTGTTTTGAGGGCCGTGGTGGGAAGTTCGTCAGCCGTCATGGGTAAGATGTAGAAAGGCAAAATTAACTTTACTAGAGTGCACGTTCCTTTCCAGGATTTTATTAGTCGAGATTTTAGTCTATTATTTCCGCAGAACCACCAGACATCTGCCAGACTGTGCGTCTGACCTATTAGAAGTTTATTGTCATTTTTGACAGTGGTCTTGTTGCAATAACCTGGGGGGAGAATGCCATAATCTTTTCCAGTGTAATTTCTAAAGAAACAAGTGTAAGAACCCGGATAGTCAAGTGCTGCAGGTGGCTTTACTGACAGTTTTGTCAATGGGAATCATTGACTTTCATTTTTACAGTCTTCGTGCGTCTGGTTATGGAACAGTTTTAGTAAGCATGTATAGTTTGCTTTTTTAGGGAGCAGTGGAACAGTAGCCAGTTCCTGCCTGCCTTCAGCGCAGGCAACACAGTCCTGATTTTGAGCCTTTTTTGTGCTAAATCTTACCCATTGCATCCAGGCATTTTTCTGTGCGAACCCTGTCTCTGCCATTAACTGTTTTTTTCCCGTCATTGGTGCCTGGGTCGCGTTTGTTATGGTTTGAATTTCGACCTTGATTTTTCCCAATGGGTGAGTTACTGCTGTTATTGAGATTTCCAGTCCATACAGTTTTGAATTAGTCACCTGTGGGTTGAGAATGGTGATGGTGACATATGGGGAAGAGTTTTGAGCAACAATCTTTATTTTTTTCTGTCGATTTTGGGTTTTTTTTGGGATTTGCGCTGCATGGTTTTCCAACTTCCTTCCGATGTCCACCATACATTTTTTCAGGAGGCACAGTTTATATTGCATAGATATTTTACTTTAGCTCTTTTCGTGGCTCTGGCCCTTTTATATGCGGAGAATGTTGCACAGTCCACTCCGGTGTTACAGACATTAAGGTAAAAGTTGGTACTAATGCCTACCTGGGTTTGTAGTAAGACATAGTCATTTTTCTTGGTTACCATACCTCGGTGGAGAACTGTGCCCTTTACTGTTTTTAAGATGAAAAAAGTGACAATGGTTGCCCACGGTTTCATCATTATGTCCTTTTGCAACTATGTGTCAGCAGGTGGGAGTTTTGATGTCGACTCTAAGTCTTTGTCAATCTGGAAAGTTTTGACAATTTTGCAGTGTGTCAGATGTATCCACGAAGTTTGTTTTGCTATTTTTACTGCTGTGGGAGTTGAGATGAGCACCTGGTATGGACCTTTTCACTTTGGTGATGCCCAGTTCTTCCGCTTTACGATTTTGACCCAGACCCAGTCTCCAGGTCCCACCCCCACTGGTTTCGTTACTTTTGGACCTGCAAAGTAATCATGAGTTAAGAGAGATTTTCTGTTGGTCAGCATTTTTTTCATATAATCTGCTAGCTCCTTACCCCCCTCACGTTCTGCTGGCAGGATTTTTTGCCACTGCGGGACATAATATGGTCTTTTAAAAAGAACTTTATATGGTGCCAGACCCCTGGAGGAGGGTGTGATTCTCATGTGGAGAAGAGCTAGTGGTAGGCAGTCCATTCATGTAGTATGTGTTTTTGCCATGAGTTTTCATAATTTGCTTTACAAAATACCATTGTGTCATTTAACCAACCCTGCTGACTGTGGGTGGTAAGCACAATGGTTTTTTAGGTCAATGTGAAACACTTGGCCAAATCTTTGTACAATTTTGTTAACAAAATGCGAGCCATTGTCGCTATAGATGCATTTGGGAATACCAAAACGTGGAATTATGTCCATGGTAAGTATTTTCGCCACTGTCAGGGCGTCTGGCTGTTTTACAGGATAAGCTTCAACCCATTTAGAGAATGAGTCTATTATGACTAATACAAATCACTTTCCTTGGGATGGCGTTAATTTTATAAAATCCATACATATGGTGTGGAATGGGTACGGAGGTATTGGGAAGGTCTGAGCAAGCTTCCATATTTCCCCTTGTCCATGATACTGTGCGCACAGTAGACAAGAGAGGGTAAATCATCTGGCATAGGTAGAGAATTCCTTACACCAGAAAATCCGTGACACTGTTTGTGTCATGACTGATGGTCCTGCATGGGTAATTTCATGACTTACTAGGGCTGCATACCTAAAAAGATTTGAAGGTAACACTAACCTACCAACTTGTGCTTTATATACACCTTTCTGTTGAGTTACTCCGTATTTTATCCACCTTTTCCTTTTTTTATTTGGTGTAAGACCCTGCATGACTTTTAGCATTTTTAGATCTAAAACATTATTAGGTTGTAACTCAGAATTGCTAAAAAGGTGGTCTTCCTGTTGCGCTGCTTCTTTTGCTGCCTTATCTGCAAGCGCATTTCCCAGTGATATGGGATCCTTATTGTTGGTGTGTGCAGAACACTTACATAGAGCCAGTTTTTGTGGTAATTGGACAGCGTCTAGAAAACTCAGAATCAGATCCTTATGATTGATTGGTTTCCCTGTCGCCATTATCATTCCCCTATTCTTCCATTGCTGTGCAAAGACATGCACAGTGGAAAAAGCATATTGACTGTCCATATAGATTGTAACTCTTTTTTTTTGTGCCAGTGTGCAGGCCCTGGTTAGTGCTACCAATTTGGCTGCCTGAGCTGAGTAGTGCCCAGGTAGTCGTCCTGTTTTTAAAATTGTGTTTTATGTGGTGACTGCATACCCCACCAATGTTTTCCCTGTCATGTCCTTTTTTGCAGAGCCATCTACAAAAAGTATCAGATCCGCCTCAACCAGAGGTACATCTTGTAAATCAGGACGGGGAAGAATTTTTTTATGTATAGCGTCCAAGCAAACATGAGGTATTCCTTCCTCTGGTGTGGGTAGTAATGTAGCCGGATTGAGTGTGGTGCACCATTTAATTGTCATATGTGGCTGAGTCAGTAATATTGTCATACAGGAGAGATGTCTACTCAGTGACAGAAATGTAATTCGGTCCTGTAACAAAATCGTAGCCACTGAATGTGGCACTCGAAGTGTAAATGGGTGAAATAGTACCAAAGAGGCAGAGGCTTGCACTGCCATAGCGGCTGCCACCACTGCCTGTACACAGTGTGGAAGTGCCCTTGCTACAGAGTTTAATTTTGCGGAGTAAAATGCAATAGGTCGCTGTTTAAGCCCATGTGTTTGAAGCAGAACCGATATCATATAGCCTTTCTTGCAGTCTACCATTTGCAAAAAGGGTTTAGAGTAGTTTGGGAGCCCTAGCACCGATGAACTCACTATAAGTTGTTTAATACGTGTAAATGCCTGTATGGCCCCAGTTGTCCAAGTCAGCTGGTCACCAGCTGACATGGGGGTTTCGTAAATCAGAGCGGTTAAGGGCTCTGTTTTCTCCACATAGTTAGGGATCCAACTCCTGCAGAAGTTTGTCATTCCCAGAAATGACATTATTTTTCTTTTGGTTTGAGGCATTCGGACCTGCAAAATAGCCGGTTTTCGCATTTGTTTTAACTGCCTGCCCGCTTGTGAGATTAAGTATCCCAGATACTTAACCTGTGGCTTTTATAATTGCAATTTTGACTTATTTACCTTATGGCCTTTATTTGCTAAGAACTTAAGTAGTGCCACCATGTCCTTTTGGCATTTCTTTAATGTAGGAGAAGTCAATAGGATATCGTCTACGTATAGTAGAATTTGGCTTTTTTTTTTGGGTGTGAACTGAGCTAAATTGGCCGCCATTTTCTGGGCAAATATTGTTGGGCTCTTACAGTATCCTTGGGGTAGTCTGGTATAAGTATATAGTTTACCTTGATAGGTAAACGCGAACCAGAACCTACTGTCCTTATGCAGAGGTATGGAGAAAAAGGCATTGCTAATGTCTATGATGGTGTAGTACTTATTTTCAGGGTGTAAGTTATTTAAAAGGGTGTGAGGGTCTGGTACTACTGGTGCTCTTGGGACTACTGCTGCATTTACCGCCTGTAGGTCTTGCACCATTCGCCACGTTTCGTCAGGTTTTTTGACAGGAAACAGGGGCGTATTACACGGAGAGTCGGGGCATTTTATCAGAATTTCTGATTTTTTTAAAGAATTTATTACTGGTGCTATGCCTTTTTCTGCCTATTTGCTAAGTGGATATTGGTGTTTGTGTGGCCTAAACCCTGATTTTGGTGTTATATGTACCTTTTTTGCCGTTCTCATTAAGCCCACACCCCCCTTATTAAGTGACTATAGACATTGTGGAATATCCTTTAAAACTTGTTTTTTTTTCTGGGTGAGGAGGAAAGTTTAGCTGGGGGGAGAACTGTATTCTCTCATGTGAACTGTCGGTTTAGCCTGTGTTACCCAGTTTGGCCTCTGAACTTGAACCTGGTGCTCTTTTAATTGTCTTTTTGACATCTTATTCCAATCGGTGACCTTTTTTCCTAAGTCTACCCATTTAGCGCCCTCCGTCTTAGTAATTGAGACATGTGGCTCATAGTGGGATCGGAACAATTTTTTCATCTCCTTGGTTAAAGTGCAAGTTGCCACAGCATTGCCTTGCGTGTCCCAGAAAAGATTGTTTAGCACTATCTTAGTCACTTTATGTCTTAGGAACTGTTTTTTAAATTTCCTATCAGGCCCTGCCATTTTTCGGTAATACATAGTGCAATGTAACTGTCCTGCCACCGTAGGAGGTTGGTCCCTATACTTGCTTAGGGCCAAATTAACCAAATCTTTGGTAATACTTCCCGGTCTTGTTGCTATCAGGTCTTGACTGTACCAGTAGTGTAACTCCCGTGTTCCTTGGACCATCATTTTTTGGGTGACCACCATTTTTTTGGCTTTAATTCCCCATGTAGTGGGCACTGCCGCTATTCCAAAAGTATGCATTAAATCACTGCCCAACAAATTAACTGGACATACTTTTGATATAATTACCCTGTGCCGGACTGCCTGATCTGTCAGCGGATCAGTAAACAAAAGTGGACAGGATAGCGGTTTCTTATACACACGTCCATTTGCTGCCTTAACAAAAATGAACTCTTCTGTCTCACAATTAGGAGGCAGGTCCGTCGTCTTAGCAGGGTCCGTGAGGCCCCTGAGTTACATAGGAATTTTACCTGTCGGCCCTCCACCATAAGTTGTATCACAGGCTTTTTATTTAGTTGCATGGTGGTCTCCAGGCTGCCAAATTGATGACCTCACAGTCTTCTGACTCAGTATCCCAATCTACACAATTGCCTTTCCCCTCTTCATTTTCTTTTCTTATGCATTGACAAGGGTTAGTTTTCTCCTGACAATTATCACAATAAATATTCTCCTCCTCACCATCTTCCTCACTTTCTTGTCCTTCAACCACAGAACCGCAATGACCACAACAGTTTTCACTATCATATAGTCATGCAGAACTTTGCTTACGTTTCTGCTGTGATTGTTGTCGTTCCTCACAGTCTGCAGAGAAATGTCCCTTTTTTCACATTTAAAACATTCGCCCCTCTTTGCCCTACCTTCATAATCTTTTGAATGCCCCCCCTGTCTATTTTCGGAATCTCTACTTTTTCGGCGTCCTCCACGTCCCCTCTGTTTGCCTCTTCCTCTTTCTCTTTGATTTTGTAGTAAAAAAATTTCTCCGTCATTCCCAATAGCAAATACCTGTCCCTTTTTTTTTTTTTTTTTTTATTTGTTCCAGGTGACGTTTAGCATGTCTAGCATATTTTATCAGGGGCTGTAACCGGCATGTATGGTGATTTATCATGTGTTTGGTTATAAAACTACTTATAGGGGCTCGGCAGCCTTTTAAAAAAGAATTTTTAAGTTGTTGTTCATAGGGACTATTGGCCTTTTGATCTTCTGGTATATCCATGCCACAGTGATTGTTAAATGTCTCAGTTAATCTGACAATGTAATGATCAACCTTTTCATTGTCAGCCTGAGTGCATTGATTTATGCACGTCCAATCCGCCCGTGGACGCCACTTATCCGACATTCTCTTTAGAATATCGGTGATCCTTGTGTCTAAGGTGTTTGAATTATGTTTCAGGATGGCTCCATTGTCCGACCTGGACGACCAATCTCCACATATTAAATGCCAATTTGGCCCTAAAATCTGTTGTAAAACTTGCTCGATTTTTAATCCATTTAGATGATAGCTTAACCTCATCCCAACTAGGTTTTCGGAAAATTTTCGGTAATTGACTTTAGGGTGAGGTATTTTCTCCGTAGCTCGTTTTATGTTTTTTTTTGCCCATGGACGGAATACCAAAATAGTGGGATCCGGTTCATCACCCCCTGCCTGAGGATTTGCCACCTGTATGAGGGGAAAATTTTTTGCAGGATTTCCCTCTTTTTTTATTGCCCATTGTCCCTGTCCCACTGGGCCTGACCGTAATTGTTTAGGAGAATCAACTTTTGTAATACTAATTTTGGGACCAACAGAGTCTCAGCCATATCCCAACCTAGTGGGATAGGTGGATACAATTGTCCTGTCTGCTGTCCCTGGTTCGGCCCCCGTTGAAGCACTGTTTTCAGTCTACTGGCCTCATATTGAGGGGGTATATCCCTTGATTAATTTTCCACTGTCCCATATGGTGGACATGTGGGCCCTCGTGTCACTGCACATACCGTATGTTTATCTTCCTTGTCCACAAAAAGAGCCACCTTTTTATCATCTGCCTTCTTCTCACATTCTTTTTGTCTTTTTATTTTGTCTTTCTTATCCTTTATTATCTTATTTTTCATAAATCTCTTATTGGCCTCCTCCAACCACCTTTGTGCTTGGGGAAACCCCAATTGTCTTTGTTTTTTAGTCCTAGTCCCTGCATCTATTTTTATATTTTTCACTAATGTCAAACATGACGTTTTGTCTAATGTTCCATTAAAGCCATATCTGATTTTTCATTTTTTAAGAAATTGTACATTTTTGTTACCTAGTTGTTTCATATATTTTTCATCTTCATTTAAGTCTTCAGTGATTTGACATTTACAACATCCTGACCCCATTTTAATATGTATCAGAATTATTCTCAGTCCTTCCGTATAATAAGATATGTCTTAAGTTTTTTTTTTTTTTTTTTTACTAAGGTCTTATTTAAAAATGACCTGACGCACAATAACTGGTTTTTTTAGTCCTTCCTTTAAATATTCGTTTTTGTTAAAAAAGAGAAAAAGAGAGAAAAAAAAATCTTACCTTTCCCAGGCATGTGTCCTCTGTCCCAATTCGAATACTGTCTCTTGGATAGGAATCAGAAAGTGACTGGCCTCTTTTAACGACAAAATAGTCGGAGGTCTTTTGTTATAAGGGAACCATAGATTCGAAACCCTTCCCGCACGGGATTACAGCCTCTTTGTCCCCTGATTTGTATCTTCGAAAAGGTAGCCCCATGTTGGGCGCCAAAATGTTAAGTTAAAAATATGAGGACATCACATCTATTAAAGGTAAATATGATTTCTTTATTTTACTTGTACAAGGAGACATCAAATACCTAGTTGCAGTAGCAAAATGTCTGACTAATACTATTTATGCTCTTGCTTTTATAGTTTGTTCTTGTACACAGAACAAAGGAAAATTTTTATTTGCATAGCTTAGCAACTTGAAGCTTCATAACAGGAATTAGACACAAACGGTACTTTCCTAGACAAACATGATCTATTTTAAAAGTCAAGAACAAGCTGGTACTTTCCACATTTACTGATTTTCTGGTACTTTCCACATTTACTGATTTTCTGGTACTTTCCACATTTACTGTTCTGGTACTTTCCAATCTAGGTCAAACCTCAAACTTTCCAGCATGGTTTGTTCTTTTGTAAGTCAACATTTTAAGCCTTTGCATGTATTTTACCCTAAGCAAGTCTAGCATGTGTAAGATATACAGAATGAAAGCTGTTATCAAGAATAATATTACTATATTTATTATTATTACAGTAAGTATTCTCTGCATGGCAACAACAGAAAGACTTTCAATGTTGGCAGTTCTTTAACAGTATACTTATTAAAGCTTACTTGCATCTTACAATCTCAGACAAGCTTACCTGATGGTCATTAAAGCATTGCTACTTAAACACAGAGCAACAGGCACTTTCTGAGTAATAATAAGCATAAATCAACAGTATAAAATATGACAGAAACCAGAACATTCTGCAAAATCAAGGACAGTACAAAAGTAGCACTTGTGTCTACCTTGGATGGGGGGATACTCTGCACATTTACACTGCATAACTGCTCCTTGCCTTACTTGGAAACATCCAGAGTCACTACATGGGGGAGTGGGGTGCAACAAGTATGTCACAATTTGAAATGTCTCTGGCTGACTGTAATGGCCCTGTCACATTTGTCATATCTCTCAACCTCAGAACAAGAAATATGGACAGAGCCATACATAGAAGTAGGACAAAGGCCCAAAAATAAGGACAATTTTTAAATATTGCTCTTATAAACTTAGAAAGATAATAGAATAGTAGGTCTTGCATTAGTATGAATTTTCTGAAAGGTACGAAATCTGAAACTCAAATGTATGTCATTAATTTCTAACTTCAGTCTTTCATGATTTGCCACTAATCTGCCAACAAAACACAATTTTATGAAAAATGGACGAAAAATGTGATGCAAAAATATAAAATAGCCACGCAATCCAGCTGGGAACCTGTCAAAGAAGGGACAGTTTTTTAATATTAGTACTGCTAACTTGAGCAGCTGACAAAATAAAAGAATCTACATGCATTTCTGAAAAAAAATAATCTATAACTCTGATTATTACAGTTATTTCTTAATTGTAAGCCCTCCACGTTTTCTTTCAAAACTGCCATTTTGCGGTGGGATTATTAGGGGAAGAGCAACATTTTGAGCCAAAATTGGGGACAGTTGAGAGGTTTGGATATGCCTAATTCTATAAAGCAATTTATTTGCACGTACCTCTCAACCTGTTAATGCAGGAAATCTGGACACGGACAAATATACTGGGGAAACATATAAACAGTACTAAAAAGTGTTGTATAAACTGAGACAGTTGATAGAATAACAGGTCTTGCTTTAGCATGCATTTTTCTGAAGGTTGTGAAGTCTGAAACTCAGAGTCTGTCATTATTTAGTGACTTAATTCCTAAATTATTTGCCAGAAAACCACACATTTTATGAGGAGAAAACCAAAAATAAGAAGCAAAAATCTATTCATTCTGTGAAAATCTGGACAGTTGAGAAATATAGTTCAGCTGGGGCTGTCTTTGTGTATCCCGCCCTTCCCCTTCAATAAATCATGGTCGAATGGAGCCTCCCCCCTGCAGCCATTCCAATGAACCATTACTTGGCTATTTCATCCCATTTACCATAAACACTAATGTGCATACTGCTTTACTTCTACGATGATTTGAACTTCATTTGAAAGTTTTATTTTGCATTTTACAGCACAAACACTAAGACATCTGCTAAATAAAGCAATTCAATCTCACAATGAAAACAGACTTAGCATTAAAACTTCTCTGCCCTTGAAACTCACATTCATTGAAACAGCATTGAAACACACATTCAAAGAAAATACATTTTGCCAGTGGCAGATCAAGATTAACTTTGGGCTGTTTTCAAATCATAGGCCCCTTGCACACGAAACACACAGGTGGTCTTTGATGCACCTTCCTGATTGTATTAAATTATATTCCTTGTACAATATAGTACAGTTGTTAGAGGGCATTTTAAATTTGTTTTGAACATTTTTCCACTAAACAATGAAACAAAATGCATGTACCAATAATGACAAAACTGCCCAATTCAGAGCATTTCTATCATAAAAGTCTACTCAAACTTGTACAGTTCACCAGTAGCAGTAAATATGCACAATCTCTGAAGAAGTAAAAGTCATCTAAATAATTCTACATTAAAGAAATCTGTAACTAATGAAGAGGTTGCTGCTAGCAAACAACTTTATATTTCATTGTTTCATCTACAAATAAAGTGCCTGTTGCTCTTGAGGAATAAATTGCCTAAGTTGCATTAAAAAAATGATAAGCTAGTAATATTGCAATAGGGAATGGATGGCAAACTGATAACAGGTTCATAGTTACTAGGTATCTTCACCAAAAAGGACTGCAGCATCCACCCCCTTTACAATACAGTACAGTATGACCAATGCATCTACCTACTGTGGGAGTAGAACCCACAGCCGAATCAAAAGCAAGTATACTATCTATTGTGCTATTAACAACGCAAGCAGACTTGGCATAAGCAACACTAAACTTTTGCTCCCCTGCAGCTCTCAGCTTCTTGTAAAATCTGCTTGACACTCAACTACATCTCTGAACTTTGCATACAAGAAATCTGGAAAAATCCAAAATTTAGGGGGGGGCAAAAGACCAAAACATAGGGCACATTTTAAACATTGCTTGTATAACGTTGGAAAGTTGTTAGAATAAAATGCTGTGTTACTGCCATACATTT